>NW_026251764.1:0-255246 GCF_025024155.1 Gamsiella multidivaricata
GTTATCTCACTATCCTCTTCTATGGAGCTAACGCCTTTGCATACACTAGCTGGAGGCCAACCCGGAAGACCCTCGCCCCAAGTCCCTCTTTATTAGGTACGACGATGTCCGAAGCGCTATGTACCGACACAAGACTTTGGCATACAAGAAGAACTATGATGTTTCTTTGAGTGTGAAACTTTGGATGGACACCATTCGAAAAGAGGGTGGCAAATCGCTATTTGATGAAGATGTAGCAAAACTCGATGGCAAGAACTACATGATAGCCTGGTCTTCTTCATTCCAAATCAAGGTTCTCTTTGCATGTGCTCTCAGTACCTTTTCTTTGTTTTTATTTTTTTTTTCCTGCTAACTCAAATCGCTCCTCTGTTCCCAATGTACATGTAGATCATGCGAGACAACGCAAACATTGCCTGTATGGATTCGACGCACAAGGTTGTCAAGGAACTCAGGCCGTTAGAAGGATCAGTCCAATCTGGGTACTTGTTTACTCTTCTGGTGAAGGATGTTCGCTCGCTCCAACCGATACCTATCTCGTTCATGATCTCGAACACGGAATCACAGTACGTCAACGCGAATGGAAGTGCATAAAAGATAATGCTAGGTACAAAGACTGACAGCGACTGCATAACCACAGGTATCCGATCATCGCATGGCTCTCGTGGCTGAAGAGGGAGTGCAACCTCCGGATGGAAAGGTTCATGGTGGACTGTGCTAAGACCGAACATCAAGCAATCAGAAGCGCATTCCCGCACGCCTCTATTTATTTGTGCCTCTTTCATGTCGCGAAACTATGGGAGGATAGAAAATACTGGGGAGGGCATACAGTCATATCCCTCAAACCATTAACACGACTCTTTCTCGCGCAATTTTAGATGGCAAATGCAAAACAAATGCGTCCGCTACTGCGAAAAATTCGCGAAGCAAAAACCGAGGCTGATCTTGAAGAGCAATGGGAGCAGTTTAAAGAGCGGTTTCAGAATGCTGATGTACTCATCAAATACATGGAGAAGCAATGGATCAACAAGGAAAGCATGCGCCGATGGGCACTTCTCTATCATTCAGTAAGTAATCGAGAGATCTCAGCTTTCTGATCGCCTTGTGCAATAGGTCTGGGTCTGAGTATGTGAGTATGTGATTGAGTAGATAAAGACTGAGATTCTATCATTTGGCAACGGTGCTCTTAAATAGCTGTGTGTAACAAGACGAAGGAAGTGAAAAAGAGAACTAACTTTAATAATAATTACACATATATACATATACTGGCCACTTGCAACAGTAGTCATATACGTAGTATATATATCCGTGCACAGCAATATTATTAAAAGCAGTTCTTGTTTCCACTCTTCGCCTTGTTACACCACTATATCTACAAATCAAAGTCATTAACATACACTATCTCATTAAATGGGCTGGTCTATGATATGTAACTGGTCTTATTCTAGTCAATTTGTTAACGTTGAAGCATTTTATTCATTTGAAATAGAACCATCAACATATTAACACAAATAACCTTGTGGAGCGATGGCATCGAAACCTCAAGCAAAACTTTCTGGCAGGAAAGCGCAACTTGCGAGCCGACGAACTCATCTACATCCTGCTAGGTGTGGTGGAAAGCCAGTACCGCACCACATACTTCAAGATCACAAGCGGCCTTCAACCCCGTCGCCTAACATTCCACGAGGAGGTACGGCGTAAAAAGGCCATCCAAGTTGATTCGGCTCGGGCGAGAACATTGATCGACATTACTAAGTCTGTGGAAGGCTTGATCTCTGTGTTGTCGTTTCAGACCCCGCCTGAGGCGCAATATGCTATCGATGTATTGTCGGACAAATGGCTCCGCTCCTGTTCTTGCCCCGACAACGAAAAACACAGTCTACCGTGTAAGCACATGTTCTTGGTATCGAGGATCTATCCAAGGTTCCAAGTGGGGTTTGACAATAATGCAACTGACCTTAACGGGACAGTCAATGACGAGAATGAGAAAACCGTCCTGGAAGAGGATTATGGCCCTCCGTTAGAGGAGTTCCTCTCTCCGAATCTACTTCAACAACTACAAGCAGCACGAGAGGAGGAAGAGCAGCGACTCCAAGCCGTGCGACAACAGGAGATGCAGGAAAAAAGAAGACGGCAGGAGGAGGAAAGGGCTCAAATGATGCGGGAGTGTGAGGAGACAATTCGCCAGGCTTGGATGGAGCTTGGTCGAGTGGTTCACAATGGCAAGACCAGGAAGTGCACGGAGACCTACTTTGTTTCTGCGGCAGCACTCCTTCAGAAAGCAGTACGCGAGGTAAAAGGAATAGATGAAGTTAATGCCGGTTCTCGCTGCCAGTAAATTCTCTTAGTGCATATTCATTATTTCCGCACGCGAGAAAACAATAAAACTCAACGCTATTTCGAGCCAATCAGTGAGTTAGTGCGGAAAAGTTCAGGTTACCGGTTTCACTTGCTGACGTCACTGTAGAGGTAGAAAGTCGATATCTCTGTACAAACACTCGAGAGATCAGGTCTTTGTTATTTTTTGCTGGGATCAACACTTCTACGTCTCGCATCCACCTCTCTCCACCAACGCACTTACACGTACACATCATGCCTGCCACAAACTGGGCCGACGAGGTCGATGGTGAAGATCAGCCCCAGACCTTCACCGATGCCAACGGCATCACCACCATCATTGAATACAAGACCAACGAGGACGGCAAAAAAGTCAAGGTACAAACCAGTACACACAACCACAGAGGATCTCGAATCCCGCCCAGCCAAAAGAGACACCGACAGCAGCGATAACCAACAACATAAAGGAATCAGGGTAACATTGGACATAATGAAGTAACTACACTCTATTAGCGGCGAACAGAGGATCATGCGACCTGAATATCAGGCCGTCCCTGGACTGACAGACATACCAGGTGTTGAAGATAGGGGCACAGGGATATATTGCGGCGCACGGACAAGGAGGCATTCCAACGGTCAACACTATAAGAGACATCACGGATTATTCACCATCACTGACGTACCTTGCTCCTCATTTCTTCTTTGACTATTATAGGTCACTCGCCGCACTCAGAAGAAGCTGATTCACGATGTCGTTAATAAGGCTGTAGCCAGTCGCAAGGTACAGACACCGTTCAGATTTAACGGCTTTAAAACCATGGCAAATCCGCAGTCGGATAGTGATCTAACTACTTATTTACTCACACACAAAAAAAAAACGCTGGGCTATTTGCTAGAAATGGCCAAAATTCGGCAAGGAGCGCGGCAACAAACCTGGTCCAGATCCTGCCACAACCAATGTTGGTGACAATATCAAGTTGAAGCTCTCTTCGACTGGACAGATTGTGCAGGAGGTAGACGAGAAGCACGAGGCCATGAAGCAGCAGCTCCAGAACAAGAAGATTCTCTGCCGTATCTGCAAGGGCGACCATTTCACCACAAAGTGCCCCTACAAGGATTCTCTTGGCATGGAGGATGCTGCCGCTGCTTCTTCTGCCGCTGCCGAGGAAGCCGGTAAGGAATTCTTTTTGCTACAGAACGCAAAGTCGGATTATAGGACTATCAGAATAGAGGAGTTTAAGGAATCAATATCGCTGACGTCTCACTTTTTCTGCTTTTTACAAACAGCTCCCGAGGAACAGCAGGTTGGCGGCAAGTACATTGCTCCTCACATGCGTGCCGGAGCTACAGGACCCAAGGATCGCGACTTGATGCGCGAGAAGCGCGACGAGCAGCCCACGCTCCGTGTCACCAACTTGTCCGAGGATGCGACCGAGGGCGATGTTTCGGAGCTGTTCAATCGTTTTGGTCACATCTCTCGCGTCTTCTTGGCACGCGATCGCGAGACCAATGTCTGCAAGGGCTTCGCCTTTGTTTCGTTTACAATGCGTGAGGATGCTCAGCGTGCGCTTGAGGCTATTGACGGACGTGGTTATGATAATTTGATTCTTCGTGTGGAGTGGGCCAAGTAAGCAGAATCATTTTGGGTTTCGAACTTGTTAGGCGTGCATGATAGCGGGCTTCATTGTTTCTAACTGTTTTCTTCCTGTTCCTCCATCCACCTTTTCTTCTCGCTTACTAGGTCATCTGCTTAAATATCTTTGTGTTTGTAATAAATCTCAGTCGACCATCTTTCTTTATTTCTCTTTTTCTTTTTTTTTTTCCAGTCATTGTCAAGCACTCAGTGGAACCAGCCATATGGATATCATTGTAGATTATGGAAATAAGTGAACAGGAGATTCAAGCCTATGGAGATAATCTATCATCTAGAAAGGATCGCAAACTCGACCATAAGGCAGAGATGGTCACTCGAGAAATTCTCATCGGGCAGACCATGGCCTAAAAAGCTCTGGTCAGGAATCTCGAGTAGTCTTAGAGGCACAAGTCGGGCACCATTCTCTGGGCGGGGCTCATCGAAAAGATATACATAGTCGAGCGTGTCTTTGAACCATGTCGCAAAGTTGGTGAAGATCGGCTCTCCATGGGTGTGCTCCTTGGATGCCTCGGTAGCAGTCGACTCTTGCGTGGCTGTCGCAGTAGCAAGTTTAGCATTCACCTCAGCCGAGTTGTCCTTGATCAAGCTCTCGTATTGTCCATAGATACTGATGCAGCGAACGTGGGTTTCGATTGATGCGAGAAGATCTCGTGGAGGGGTGAATGCCTCGAGAGGCGCTAGGACAGGAGCATCCTCGCCGCCTGAACAAGAGGCGCTGGTAGTAGCCAGGTTCTTGATCTTTGGATCATTAGATGAAGCGAAACTAGCAGGGTCTTGGATCGTTGATTCAGGTTCTGCTGAGGATGACTTGGTGGAGGTGTTTTTGGGCAGGATGATGCCTGTTGGTGGGGCACGGTAGGGAAGGTCAGAGACCTTTTCGTCCTCTTTTTTCTTGCCATTTGTGGTGTCATCGGTTATTCCGTTGAGACCCAGTTTCGCGGTCTGTGAAGATAACTGCTCGACGTCTGCGTCGTGCTGATCTGCATCGACCGGTTTTTTGGATTCATCATCGGTTTCTTGTGAGGCAGATACTGCCGCTTCTGTCTCGGCCTCTTGGACACGAGTGACCTCTTCTACGAGCCACTTCTCTAGGTCAGGGATCTGCCGCGGAGGCATCTTGTTCCTGGTCATGGCTCGATATGCTGCATCTCGGGGAGTCGTGTTGAAGTCTAGAAGGACACGATAGAATAGTGTCCATATTCAGAATGCGTATTTGACACTGATGTTGTAATTTGCACTTCAAGGTAGCATGTAGAGCGAGAGAAATAATTACCTCCGCCGAGCAAAACTGTGTAGTTCAGTTTCTGGTTCCACTCATTGATTCTGTCGAGCAAGATGGATGCTTGACGAAGGCGCTCATACGACCCATCGGGTCTCCAGAACAGATGTGTCTATGGGTACAAGAATTAACCAATTTGTCAGAGAGCAGTTTTTGATAACATCAGCGTCAGTTGTCTTTTAGAGCGGTATGCATCACATACAGTGGCAACCAATATGCCTCCTGGAAGACCTATGTCTCCATCATCATCAGTAGTTCCATTGCCGGTGGAGCCTTGGTCATGATCTTCCTTTTCTTCAGGGAGTACCATGTCCGCATTCGGGTCTGGGTTCTCGGGCTGGTGCTTTAAGGGTCGTAGGCCGACCATGAGGCCGATGTTTCCAGTCATGAAGGTCGGTTGTCCAATATCGTCGTACTCCAAAGTTAACTGGTCCACCTTTTCGAACCTGAGGAGGAAGGGGAATGGAGGCAAGCAATTGAGATATACTCTGCGTCAAGAACAAATCCAACAGCTTCAAGAGATCGTGTATTAATGTACCGACAAGAGTTGAGCATACCTGGATTTACGCCAGATGATGGCACAGCCGTGTTTTTTGTTCTGGTTCTTATAGTACACGGCTTCGTAACCGGCCTTGGTCAGGGCTGGGTGATACACCTCGTCCCAAAAATCGACCTCCTGCAGGCAGGCCAGATCAGGATTGAAGGCGAGGAATTCTTGGAGTATGTTCTGTTTTCTGAACTTCCAGCGGAGGGCCTTTTGACTGGCGTGCGGGAACATATCACGGCGGATCAGGCCCTGTGCCAGGAGCTGTTTAAGTGTCAAGAGTAAGTTGGGTTAGGGGGCCATTGGGCATGGTATATTCAGATTTGGTGGCAATAAAAATAAGTGTGCAGTGGTCTTTTCTTTACATTGTAGGTCATAAAGAGGAAGCGATCTCTCTTCTTGTGAAGGCGAATCGGGTTGGTGCCCTGAGTGAATTCCTGAGCAGTGGGAAGGGTGAGCATTCTTCTGCTGGGTCGGGACATGGCTAATTGCTGCTTGTTGGTGATGGACCGTTAAAAGTGAATGAGGAAAGTTGTTGTGGAATCGTTTAGCTCTTCAGGTGGGCGGGAGCTCTTTTTGAATCGGCTGCTTTGAACGTATTTTTTTTTGTTTCTGTGTCACCACCGCCTCCGCTCCAACAACTCCTATCACTCCATCTACATGGCGCATTTTTGCAGATCCGTTTTAGTCTAGCTTCAAGCTACTTCATAGATCCTTGCCTTATATCGTATCTTGTTGTATGTTCATCAGATAGGACCAGAAGCAGTCGGTCGATACGCGTCGAGACATAGCTTGAGTCAAGTAGCAAGCTTGAGAAATAAATAAATCAGATACGCTATGCCATGGGGGGTTTTGTCTCTATCACCTCCATCGCCACCATTGCCCACCAATCTAGAGTTTGTTATCGTGGTCAATGGTCCTCAACATGCGAGCTAATAAGGATCAAGAGAGGTTTGACACCTGCGAACAAGCCCTGCTTCACCACTGGGTCGAGTGTTTAAAAAGCCCGCTCCTGCAGCCTTAGCACCGACTCGACCTTGCTTGGCTATTCATAACATTGACATGCAGTTTAGAACTTACTTACGCTCTTATCTCCCTTCGAGTAAGCGTATGAAGGTAACACGTGATGACTTTACTTATCCCGCCCCTCCAGTCGCCCTCTCCCTTTACTTTTCCTGCAACCCAGCCCATCGACTCTTTCATCCGCCAAGCTAATGCTCTGACAAGCAACAAGGGTCCAGACAACATCTACATCTTCGTGAGAGAAGAGATCTCTTCGATTAACATTAGCATTTTGAACATGTAAGTAGGCGTGCAATGAGTCGTTCCTGGAACGCAACGATAAAAGAAATCCAATGCGTGTTAAGTAAACCATGAATGCCCAATTGAAGTGTGTTAACGTAACTTCGATGGCCCACAGATTATAAAAGGAGGGAAGAATATGGTGAACACACACATGCTGGCTTCTTCTCTTCCTCTCAATATAGCTGTTCAACACTTCTTTTAACCATTGTCACACAGTCCATCGTCTGCATCGATATCATTTGACATATATAGCACAATCCCCCTGGACAGTAACCGACCTGGTCTCTGCGAGACCTATTGGATCTAGCTCCGTATACAAATCCATTGCTTTTCTACGTCCAGTCTTTTCCCGCGCACATCGAACACCTGGCCACCAAGGCGTCATAATGTCGACAGCTGATGACGACCGCAAGCAGCGGTTCCGATTCCACAAGGACGACGAGATTCTGCTGCTCCAGATTGTCCTGAACGCCAAACCCTGTCCTTATAAGATCTCATCTCGCGACGGAGCTATCATGGTGGCCTGGAACGCCGTTGCAGAAGAGTTCAAGAGCAAATGCAATCCTCGTCCGGATGGGAAGCTGCCGCATCCACGGACGTGTCGAACCCGTTGCGACAAGATGATCGTCGACTATCTGGCCATGCGCGCGAGTCCACATCTCCGGCACCAAAAGCAAGAATCCAAGGAGGACAGGCAAAAGAACGAGCTGTTGGGCAAACTTGCGACCCTGCAGGGAAGAGTTATTGATACAGATTTGGGTACTTCGGGCACTACTGGAGCTGGTATAGGAGGCATTGGAGGCGGGGATGCCAGTTTGAATTCTATGGGACCAGGGTCCGGGTCAGGTCCTAGTTTGGTCACACCTGGGCATTTGTTGGCGCATGGGTCGTCGTCATCGTCGACGGGAGCGACTTCGGGCTTGAATGACTCACAGCAACTACACCACCATACTCATCATCAGCAGCATCGAGGATCAGCAGCGGCCACCTTGACACCTCAGTCCTTAGCTAACCTGGGAAACAGTAATCACCACCGTATGGGACATGGTCAGTCAACGTCTGAGCTACTTGCGGCCTCGGGAATTTTGCTCCCGACGTCGACTCCTGGTGTTTCTGCGATACATAACAGCAACGAGGATCACCACTATAATCATCATCATCAAGACTCTTCCTCCCCTGCAGACATATTTTCCGTGGACAGGTCTAAGCAAACACTCGCACCATCTTCCTCAGTCAATTCGCGCAAGAGACGTGGAAATGCCAACACAGGAGCAACGACAGCGGCAACCATGGCAACCACTTCATCGTCTTCGTCGCACAATGGCCTGAACTCCTTTGATTACCTTCAACGCCCAACGACGTCCGTATCGACAACTCAGAACCAACCATCCACCATGCTATCTAATGGTTCAAAACGCTTGAAATCGAGCGCACTTGGTGGCAAATCAACCGCATCCGCAGGATCGGCAGTACCAGCTACCACTTATGGGCTGCATAATACTACACACCATTCCAACCAGGCACGTTCGGTTTTAGGAGCAATTGGATCTGGACTTGGATCGAGTCTCACAGGTCAGGATCTGACGGGACTATCAAGCATGGGTGCCACGGAGGAAAGCGATGACGATGATGATGACGATGACAACGATGGAGGATTTCAGGATGCGCAGGAAGACCTTGGAAATGACTATGAACACGACTTTGACGAGGATGAAGAGGAGGAGGAAGACGATGGTCAGGATGAACACCTCGATGCTTCTTCGCTTCTTTCTTTCCAGAACAGCGCCATAGCATCAAAGACCAACAGTCGAAATGGTAGGGGCGGCAAGAGAGGGCCTACGGTGGGCACAGTTAATGCTTCGACTACATCCTCGGGCGTGAAGGCACAGGCGAATAAATATGGCAAGTCTTCGAACCAAGGATTGCAGAGACATCCCAGTGGTGGGCTAGGTACGTCTATGTTATCACTCGGAGGAATACTCGGTGGCGGCACGGGGTATATGATTCCAAGCCAGATGAATGCAGACGACCGGTCGTTTTTAATGAGGACTCTGGCATTGGAGGAGCGGAGGGTCAAGGTCGAGGTCGACAAGATTGCGGTCGAGCGCGAGAAATTGGCTTTGGAGCGAAAGCGTCTACAATGGGAGATGCGACAAATGAACCAGTAGATACGATACATATTTATACATAATCCAATTTTTTTTATCTTTCTACTTGACTACTACCACCCGCGATGTTGCAAAGAAAGATGACGGATGTCAAAGACGCAATGTGCTTTAACATTGCTTCTTGATGTTATGGCAGACGCGTACGTTGGAGCGAAGAATCGCCCTGCACGAAGATAATCTAATGGGTATTTTTTTCGACCTCAATTTTAAACACATGGATGGCTGCATGGTCGCACAGTGCATGGGTCGTGCAAGGGGTTTCCACTTTACAGTTTTTTTTTTAGATTCAACAGCAGCATGGTTTTGCTTTAATTATTGCTTTAATTATTTTCTACAAAATGAACTTTTTTTTTCTTATCGGGGAGAAGATGAGGATGAGGAGAGGGCGAGAAGATTAGGTATGAATTCTATGTTGGGATGGAGTATGAATACAAAATTACAAAGTAACAACAAGTAGGAGCGAAAGAAAGGATCCAACGGAATCACTTAGTTGAAAACATCGCCGGCAGCAACACCAACCAAGTCAGCCTTAATCATCTCCTCAACCAAGGCATCGAACTCGACCTGGCGCTTCCAGCCCAACTTCTCGTTGGCCTTCTTAGGGTTACCCAAGAGCAACTCGACCTCGGTGGGACGGTAGTAGGCTGGGTCAACACGGACGCGGATCTTGCCATCATCATCGATACCGACCTCCTCCTCGGCAGTGCCCTCCCAACGAATGGTCTTGCCAGTAGCCTTGAAGGACTTCTCGACAAACTCGCGAACAGTGTGCATCTCTCCAGTGGCGAGGACGAAATCGTCTGCGGTCTCCTGCTGGAGCATTCTCCACATGCCCTCGACGTAGTCACGGGCGTGACCCCAATCACGCTTGGCATCCAAGTTACCGAGATAGAGGCACTCCTGCTTGCCGAGGTGGATCGAGGCGACGGCGCAAGTGATCTTGCGAGTGACGAAGGTACGGCCACGGCGAGGGGACTCGTGGTTGAAGAGGATACCGTTGCAGGCGTACATGTTGTAGGCCTCGCGGTAGTTGATCGTGATCCAGTAAGCGTACATCTTAGCGACACCATAGGGAGAGCGAGGATAGAAGGGAGTAGTCTCGCTCTGGGGGATCTCCTGGACCTTTCCGTACAACTCGGAGGTGGAAGCCTAAACAGAGGATCGAGTAGATTAGTTTTTGCGTGAGCTTTTTTTTTTTAATCCCTCGGAAGGCGGCAATTTTTCAGGAACCGCATGAAAAGGGCTCTGTAAATACCTGGTAGAAGCGGACGAGGTGGGCAAGACCGCAAGTGCGGATGGCATCGAGGAGACGGAGAGTTCCGACGGCATCGACATCAGCAGTGTACTCGGACATATCGAACGAGACCTTGACGTGGGACTGAGCACCCAAGTTGTAGACCTCGGTAGGGAGGATCTTGGAGATGATGTGGACGAGGCAGGTCGAGTCGGTCAAGTCACCATGGTGAAGACGCATCTTGGGGTCTACGAAGAAAGAACGCGGAGAGTGGGGGGGGGAGAGAGTTGATTAGCATTCATGTGTGCAGCGCTAAGAGAGATCCTCCTCGTGAATGCCATGATCCCAATCCTAGGTCCATGAGGTAAAAATCCAGTGGCATAAACTTACTCTCGTGGGCATCCTTGTAGAGATGCTCAATTCTGCCGGTGTTGAAGGAGGACGAGCGGCGGATGATTCCGTGGACCTGATAGCCCTTCTCGATCAAGAGCTCAGCGAGGTAAGAACCATCCTGACCGGTGATACCTATGGGTCATTGAGGTAGAATGAAATAACGCGTGTTAATCAGGGAAATTTCGCCGTTGGAGGCAGATCAGGGGAGATCTGGAATTGGATCGGTATCAACGGGAGCCCAGGGACAGGAAGAATAGGCCTTGATGATGTTTACCAGTGATGAGGGCGACCTTGCGCTTGCGGTAGTCCTCGGGGGACATGTTGACAACCTCAATGGGGGAAGACATGGTGTGATATAGGATGTGTTATGTAGAGTGGGGTGAGAGAGCGGAAGGGGATGAGGAGAGATGGAGTTGCGGAAAAAGCGAAAGAAGCGGAAGGGAGGGGTTTTTATAGCTACAGACCGATGAGGATGAAGATGAAGATGAGGCGCGGGAGGAGAGGTGCTGAAGGGTGATGAAAGTCGATGAAGACTGATGAAGGTTGTGAAGGGTGTGCTGATGCTCTCAAGAAGGTCTACAGACCTGAGGACGAGGTATGTTCGATAAGGTTTTCTTGCTCGCGCACCCGTCTCGACCAATGATGTTTGCGGATCAGGAAGCTCATTTCTACTGGTGGTGTGCTTCTCGTAGAGGGACCCAGTTTGTTATCTCTTCCTTGCAGAAAGTCCTATTGGGAACTAAGCTAATTTCATCGAGGGAAATATATTAATAGCCTGTTCTCTCGTCCATCTATCCATGGCCCACGTCTCCCAATCTATACCTTCCTTCCCTTTCGCTGTGTCAATCCTAAATTACTTTTTGCTCTTTGTCGTCTATTTCATTTTTCATATCCCATGTTGATCTGTTTTTCTTGCTTATTCAATTGACATGGCATAGCATTTTCTGAACCGGTTTGCCAACACTTCCAATATTGCTGCCAAAGTTGGATGCGTGCGCGAATTATGGGCCCGACCATCAAGTGGAAACACGTTACTTGGTCCGACTTCAGATTCGTCGCTCAAGATCTGCACCGCGGCATGCTCTAATGCAGCATCGCAAGGATCGAACGCAACTTGTCATTAAGGTATCAGGGATGAAGGCCATTAACAACGCATCCTTGGCACTCGGGAGAAGAAACCGTGTGTTCAGTTTGGGTCTACTGGCTGTAGCGAGCTAAGACTGGCAGGCCGCGGCTCGTTCTTTTTATGGATTCCTCCTTCTGCCTTTTTACTCGAATATGCAGGTCTCTTCCTTCGTTTCTTTGTTCATGAACGAGATCTATGTCGCCTTTATTTCTTTTGGTTATGCACGCGCACAGTATTGGTCCTAGCTATGAAAGGGAGGGCGAAGAAAGATGAAAGATCTCAATGGCCGTGGACATGAAGTGCTTATGGATTTAATGAAAACGATGGGAAAGAAACAAAGATGCCTTCCCCTCTCGCTTGGTACCTGTCATCGGAAAAGTAACAGAGATATAGTACGTTCAGGTCATGAACGTGCCTGTACCATTTGCCAGGCCCAAAAATTGAAGAAAGATGGCATCTGGTCATCACAAAATTACCCACACAGATACAGATGACCTTGAGGGACGCCCTGTACTTCCAAGGTACTTGGAGCCCTTCGAGTCTTGTTCTTTCAATAAAAGAGGTGCAATACAGCTCGACAATGTATCATATATTTTCTTCTGCGTACATATATCGTATGTTTTCGACAATGGGACCAGGCTCGCTTCAAGTCTTCAACACAGCAGCAGCCTGTCCTTATGAATTATTGTGAGTGACGCACTAAGAAGAGGCCTGACGCGTAATGTCCCTCCCGTTCCAAACACAAGCCAACTTCGTTCGCAAAAATTATTCAGCCTTATCCCTTACGCGCGCTGCGTTACTGAAATTGTGTTATCTAGTATCTCTCAGGATTTTCTTTTTTATTACGCAGAGAGGATCAAAGTATCATACATGTTCAGCTTTGCCTGCAGCGATTGCAGAAAGCAAATAGCATATAGGGGCTGCGCGACGGACTATGGTACAACAAAAAAGGCGAAAAAACGAAGAATGTGGCTCACGCTGTTGTGGGCGTAATAAAAATACAAGTATGAAGAAGCAGGAAAAGAAAATAATAATAATGTCTCTCTTCAAAGTCGCAACATCGAAGACAATGCGCGAAGCTGTCGATCATCTTCCACCCAGCGGACCCTCTCTCTCAAGATCTCCTTCGGCTCTAGTTTCGGCAAGAGTAGCGTATCTGTTGCGAGATTGGCCAGCACGGACAGCGAATCCTGTTCGCTGTGGTTTGAGGACGCTGCAGATGTGGCAGCAGGTGTGTAGGGCTCATCGGTGCCAGAAATATCAGCGGCCTTGTGATGATCAAAGCTGGTCGCAAGCAAGGGTAGCTCACGCAACGCTGGGATCATCACCGATGTCATCTCATCGCTTCGTTCAGGTGTGGCAGTATAGGCAACCAGGGGTTGGTCGTCATCCGAGGCCCACGAGGTCGTGGGGGAGTAGGCGTTCAATGGTGGTGTCGGGAAGGAAGACGTGGCTGAAGGACTTGTGGAATTGTAGCGCTTTTCGGGGCCGGGGCCATATGATCCGTAGGCATACGGAGAGTACCCAGCATTATTGCTATTGGAACGGGATCTTGAGCCTTGAATAGATGCTGGAATGGGAGAGTACCGGTAGTCCTTGCCATTGACCGACCCCGAGTGGGTACGGCGATGCCCTGCAAGAGAACTGTATGGAGATGGCTCGGTACGGCGGGGGATGTCAGCTCGATCTTCGTCCTTGTGCTGGAAGGCACGGTGATGGGGACGGTGGCGCGACCGCGTGGGTGGCGAGGGGCTGGACTGATTCGTGGATGGAGTCGAGTGCGAGTCCGCATGGGACGAGGTATCAGGATAGATACCCAGTGGAATGACAACGTGAGCAAAGCGAGGGTCGCGAGAGGGGGTCTCAAAGAGTCGTTCCGAGGCAACATCCTCGTTGGTGTAGTACGAGATCAGATGCAACTTCTTGTTATCCGAAGTTGTGATGGAGAACGACTGTTTCAGCAGGCCGTCGGGGCGGTAGACGTTCTTGCTGCCGGTGCCTTGAGAGTCATCGAGCTCGCGGTAGGTGAGAAAGCTGCCGGTAACCCTGCTGGGGCTCCAGCTCTTGCCGTCGGTCCAGCGTCTCATGCCGGCCTCACGCTCATCGAAGCAGTAGACGGAACCTGACCGGACGCATTGGCGCTCAATGTCAGAAAGACGGCGATGGACTCTGGAGATGATACCGAGATGGCAGGCTGTTTGTTAATTATATAGAATAGGGTTGATGTTAGTAAAGACCGAAAGACTAGGATTATCCAGACGATCCTATGGGCCGCATTGGAAATTTCCATTTCCTGTCTTTATCATCCATCCTGTTCATTCTAGCAAAAACCATTTTCTTTTTGCTGATTCCTGACGAATAATAGCATTGTGCCCCAAAGTGCCGCTCAATAGCCCAAAGGGCGTCAGAAAATGGTGCTGATCAAGACACAACAGGCCATCTGATCGTCCTACGGATGACTAACACATCCGGTTCCAAAGGGGTTTCCGGGGTGGATATGTGTTAAATACTTGCCTTCAAAGATGATGAGGGCGTCCTGTGCGGACTTGATGAGACCATAGTAGGTTTCCATAGAGTTGGGATCCATCGCTGCTTTGATATGAATGAAGCGATGGTAGATCTGGAGTGGTGGTGTTGCCAACGATGTGCAGTGGGGTCTGAAGGAAGGAAGGAAGGAAAAGAAAGAGTGCGGAGGTGTGATAGGGAATATGAAGAAAATAAAGGTGTGCAAAAGTAGTTTAAATGGAACAAGAAATTTCCACTGTTTAGGAAGACACTCAGTGCAGCTGAAAAATAAATGGAAAAATACTAAGTACGAGTTGTTCCGGGATCTAACTGCCTCTTGAATGTTTATGAGGGGAACAAGAAAGAGAGGGATCTAGGCAGACGAAGGACAAATAGAGACTGCGGTAGTGAACGGCGCGATAATTTGTAAACGCGCAGTGGCTCTCGCTGTTTAGGGTTGAGGCTGGATAAGATGGGAAGAGAGTGTGGGTGTTGATGCAGCAGCGAGGAACGGTCGATCGTGGCAGGTCTATCAGATTCGAGAGCAGCGGAGGAGGCTAAGAAGAGAAAGAAATTGGGGTGTGCGACGGATGGGTGCGAACAGATGTCAAGGAAGGATGCTCTAGTGTAGATAGAGGAGTGGGGGATGGGCAGAGAGTGGAGCGCGCAGGGTGCAGAGCGAAGAAAAGTAAAGACACCGGAGAGAGGGGAGAGAAGGAGGGGAGAGAGGAGAGGGAATGGAAAATGGAGCTGGTTTTGGTTGTAAAGGGAAATCGCCTTTTATAAGTGAGAGGAAGCCAGATGATGTCCTTCGAAATAAGATTATAAAATAGAGCGATATATTGGCAGGGAGGAGAGTGTCCGCCGCCGATCCTGTTTGTGTTGGAATGACTGAATTGGGTAATATAATAAGACAGCGAGACACGATAATATGGACAGGCAGGAAGAAGCAGAAGGAAAGGTCGTCATCGTGTTTCTTCTTTGGACAACCCCTCCCCTCCTCTCCTCTTCCCCCTCGGTCCATCTTCTTCCATAGCCAGCCAGTCAGAGCCAGCGAGACATTTTTCTGAATTCAATTGCGCATTGATGCTCCCTTTATCTGTATTCCATTTTTTTATTAGAAATCAAGCAGAGGCAAGCCACTAGACTCCACTCTAGACTGAAGGGTAAATCGTCTGCCGGGCCAGGTTTTGGGGGGCAGAGGGATCCCAAAGGCAACTTCAATTAAGCTTTTTGTCTGTGAGAAGTGTTTGTGTTACTGCAGTGCATTTAGACTACATTGCATTCAATCAGAAAACTTATTCTTCTTTCATTAGTGATCTCTGGATGACTGGATGGCCGACTGACCGAAACAACCATCAAGAACAGATACCAGGATCTCTACTGCTACTGGCACCCAACACTGGCGCGCATATCCCTCTCCCTTACGTTATCGTTCATCAAAAGTTCAGCAAGGCCAATTCCGCAATCCCAGCACCACAGTATCGTTTTTTTTTATTCTCGTCGTAACCAGTTTCTGCACGCTGTTAAGCAGTGCTCCATTACCACCCAGTAGTAAGTGGATCACAACAGGCAACTGAGTCTCGCCATTATCCCTTTTGCACCAACCACTTGTAAAAAAGAACTTGCAAACACGCTGCTTCTGCAAGGCTCATCATAATAACAGAATGAGGAACACAACAATGGATGTCGGGATACTCTCAATTAGGCAAGCACACCCTTGTTGAAGTGCGGCCTTCATGCGCATGTGAATCTGCCAATATGTCTTCGTATCCTAATTTTTCCTCGGTCTTCGTCCGACTGTCTACTTGCTATTGTTGCCCTCGGCTGAAATTGTAACAGCAGCAGCCAAGAGCGATCCTTAAACCCTTGAGTGAGTGCATTCACTGGTTGCGGGCAATAGATGAGGGACGGGTTAATGCTGGCATCTATTTTAGCCAGGCTGGCAATATATTCTTCCAGCTCTGAGAGTGTTGTACTGTGCGCTTATTTTGAGTTTAACCACGCTATCCAACTACACGAGCGCAAGAGCAACCGGACTTTTTTTTATTCTTTCCTTGAATACGACAAGCGTAAACGAGCTGAACAGGTCTATCTTACGGACAAAAATAAGATAGGGTCGCGGGACGGGGCTGTTGGTGTTGTAGTTCAAGATCGCCATAAATATCACTATTGTACTACAACTTTTGTAACTTGCTTATAAGGCGCGTGGGGCTAATCTACTATCCGAGCCTCGATTGGCATGGAGTGTAAAAAAATATAAGCGTATATTTTTCCTATGCTTCACCTTCTGTCCTTATGACATAACGTACTCAGTTCTGGACGGCTACTGTATCAACTGTGGCCATCCTCATTCGCAATTCACTGGTTGCTAACCTTCGCAGTCATCAAGGAGTAAAGGCGTTACACCATCAGTACAGGATTTCTGTTTCATTCAAGAGATAAAGCTTCAAATCGCGCGGACTGTAGCCATGTGCAAGGAATGCTGGACGCCATTTGGCCCAAGGGCTGTTTCTGCAAGATAGAATTTCATGATAATGACTTTAGAAAGGCTGGGATTGGTTACAGCGATGTTTCTCTCTCAACCTCAAGAATGAGGTCTCTCAACCCCACTTTGTCTCTCTACTTTACTCTCAATTGAGGGTCCTCAAATGCGTGCTTTTTTTTTTTTTTTTGGAAATGGAATATTTTTATCCGGGCAATAGTTCTAAATCAAGAAATTGAGATTCCGGAGACCGACTGACAACATAAGCACAGTATAATCAGAAACTGGGGTCTATGTGGGACATCAGACACGAATATGTTTCTCTTCGTCATTCCTGCTATGCAGGCGCGTCGAGCAACGAACCATATGGTCGATAAGATATCTCCCATGGGGGACTCTTCCCTATTCTCTGCGCAGGAAAAGTACACAGAGCGTAGGCGTCGGATTATAGGGCGTAAGCGCCGGATTATAGAGCGAATATGGATTGCTAATTGCGAGCACTAAACCAGAGAAATATGACAAAATATCACTTTGCCGTTTTGGCCTAGTTCAGACTACCTCTGATCCGTGAACTCGTTGTCTCTGCAACAACAACGAGATATCCTTGGCTCTTTATTCAATTGCTGTTCGAAGAGTGCAGCGCAGTCGGCCTTTATTTTTTTTCGTTTCTTTTAATCAACCTTCTTTTTTTTTTTTCTTCTTTTAAGTAAGGGTGCTGAACTGTACCCTAAAGCGCATAAAAAAAATAGCGCGGAAAATACTCAAACGCGGCCATTGAGGACCACATTTGCAATCTACATGTCATTCCTTATGCACGTAGATGACTGAGTACACGATGGATAGTTCTTGATCTTGCTACATGTATTTTCCTATACTCGAGAATGTGTAGATCGAGCTGCGCCCGGGTACGCGTTCCAATTACGCATCTTGGCAAATCCCTGCACTCGATTGCAGTAAAATTCATCTCGTTCAAGGGAATACAATAATAATTAGTTTAAGGTGTGGTTACTCCAGAAGACAACAGAACATTACGCCAATGCAAGCTTCGTCCCATCTGCATCTTCTGCCTCGTTCATTCATGTCGGGACAAATAGTTGGTTGCGGAATGCGGAGTGACCCAAATGCGAGTGTGGCCCGAATCGGACGCATTCATATGGTGAGTCAGTACTGTTTGTTGTCAGTTCAACAGACCAAGGATCATGATCGCACATGGATACTGGTTCGAACTGCAACCGCTGTGTCTGAATGTCTATGTTAGACATCAAAGATATAAACAAAAAGTGCGCAGACTTCAGAGCCATCGAAGTATAAAGGACGAAGAGACACTGACTTGTAAATGCTGCTCGTGGTAGACTACGTACTTATGCCTGCCTCCAAAGCCCACATAGAGAATTATGCACAAAACGGGGTATCCTGTTGCCTAGTAGACTCGTCAAAACAAATAAGCCGGTAAAAGCGAGAGAACGAAAACAGGTCATGGCTACACAGGGCCGGACAGCGAGCATCTTCAGAATGGACTTTGCGTGGGGCGTTGTCCGACGACAGGCTCATTGAATTCAACAGAATACTCCAATATATTCGACCTAGATTTCATCGAAATACAATCGCTCTGCCCTGAAAATTTTTTTTTCTCTTTCCAAGTTCCTCGACCATTCATCAGCATGATTATGCCAGAGCTACTGGATCAACTCCTGTAAACATGTCTTTCTACGCAAGATATCATTCTGGAGCCCAACGAATTACTCATCAAGCACCATCTCCGTTGCCCGTTCCTTCCTTGGCCTCTTCTGCGCATTCGACGTTGAAGGTCTTCGCAGGTAAGCTTCCAACTATGATTTCTATGTCTAAAAATCTGATCGCTGAGTGTTAAAAAGGAGCCTGCTGAGTAATACGTCCACTAGCACATTCTTGACGGCCATTGACTTGGAGATAAGAGCTGGCGCCTGTTCAGCCGTGATCTCTAGGGGAGGGTGTATACGTGTCCGCAACGTAAGCTCATCCTGTCTTTTTGATTTTCAACTCCAGGATGATTTTTAATTAGCGTTTTTGCGCAGCTTTCATTCGCATTTCTAATCAACAGCTTCACAATACCAAGAAAAGGAGAGCTGGAAGTGAGTTGGAGCAAGGCTATGTAGCCTTTTCCTCTGCAGATTACTAAGAAGGCAACGCTAGGGGAACGAGGTGCCTGCATGTCGCTCGTTTGCGAATGCGCCATCCGATCAAAAAAAAAAAAAAAAAAAAAAAGAGGAGTTCATGGATATGCAAACTTGAATGTTTGTTCGCAAACACAAGTAGCTTATTTTGGTTTAGAATAAGAAAATACATACCTGGATATGTTTACAGGGAGGCGGAGGGTATAGAAACCAAAACCGGTTTTTCTGAGCAGGATAATCCTTTGATATCAGGAACAGGGATAGACCAGGATTCGCAACGAGGAGCGACAACTCTTTCAACATTAGGCTTTGGGTGCCTGTTGTGGACCATCTCTCTGGTTCGTTGCTTACTTCGTTTAAGATTTTGACATAATAGCACAAATGAGGCTGTTTGTGGAGGAGGTTTATCTGCTCCTTTGCCAAACGAGCACGCTAGACTATCTACAGGCGGCGCTTACTGATTTGCAACAAAACCTCCACTGACTTTAGAGTTGACCGGGCTCGGCTTTCCTTCCCCTTCTGCTGCCTTGATTCCGCTTATCTTTCTCTGTATGGTGTATGTTTTGGAGGCGCTCTGTGTCCTATTTGTTTGTCCTTCGGCATAATGTAATTCCAAGGTCTAGGTTCACGCGTAGATGTCAAAATGCATTAGAATGTGCCTTTCTTATTGCTTCAATGTGAGTTGTAACCGCTTCGGAAGGATTCGATACAGAAGCAGTATTCTCTGTAGTGACTTTCATCTCGACCAGTTGCCTTGAACGGAAGCCTTTTTTTTTTTTTAATATTGCGCTTGAGAATGGACCAAGCTGTAAAGAAGATGTATCAATGTATCATTCTAGAAAATAGCCAGATCCCAGCCGCGCATGTTCCCCGTGAGCACAACATAGTGAAGAGGCGCGCACAGTCAGAGTGAGGAGCCTCAGGCTTCAACACCCTCAATTTGGTGGCACATGCAGTTAGGGAGCAACTCTCCGTAGCCGTACGAGTTTCTATCTTTCCTTAATTACATGCGGCAACTCTAAACCAGTTTCCCTTAATTGCACAAATGCTTCTTTGCACTCATATCCTCATCCTTCATCAGTAGCCTCATCAACAAGACAAGCCCAAGGAAAGCAACGACATCCACATCGACCCCCCTGTTCTCAAGCCAACAGGTTGACCGACCCATACGACTCTCGCAACTCTTTCGAATTTTATTACCCAAACTTATACGATGTCATCTGCAGGAGGACTCTCGAGGCGACGCGGCGGTGGCGGTGGTGGAGGAGGAGAGGATTCGGCCTATTCAACACCTGCAAACTCCTCATCGGGACCCAATACAGGAAATGGCAGGAACCAGAGTTTTCATCGCCTGTCTAGCTCAGATGCTAAAGTTGTCGCTGACCCGAGGGATCTGCAGATGGAGGACGAGAATAAAACCCAGCCGAAGTTGACGTTGATGGAGGAGGTGTTGCTTCTAGGTCTCAAAGATAAGCAGGTAATGCACTGCTGCTCTACAAAAAACATACACAAGAAGTCAGAAAAGGGCGCTGGAGGATATTTTTGGTACAACCTTCCAGGAGTGTTAATGTGCAGGAACCATTTTCTGGAGGCAACAAGGTCTATCGTGTGCACCAGCGATTCAAGCTAGGGCGTTTGCTTTTAGTTTTCTATGCCTTTCATGACTTGAGCCCTCATTACTGAACTCTCGCCACGGCGACGGGGCGCAGACGCCTTGAGGCATTTGCTGGACTTAGCATAGAAAACCAGGAGAGGCTGCAATATACTAACCCCGCATTGCGTTTATTCTTCTGTTATAGGGCTATCTCTCGTTCTGGAACGACAATATCTCCTACACCCTGCGAGGCTGCATTTTGATGGAGCTAGCCTTCCGTAACCGCATCGCCATGGTCAAGGACCCTAATCGCCGCAAATACCCCCTTGCCGATCGCTATATCGAAGTCGTGAGCGAGAAACTAACAGGCGAAGTCTTGCTGGACGAGGCATTGAAGATGATTGGATCGACACCAGAGAGAATGAGCGTAGGTCAATGGATCGATCTTATGAGTGGTAAGCAGCAGTGACCCATAACGTATAAGGTGCATCGTTTATCCTATTTTAACAGAACAGTTCACTAACAAAACTATGCTTTGCTCTTCGTTTATCATGATCGTTCAACACGTAGGCGAGACTTGGAATGTGATGAAGATCGGCTTCCAATTGAAGCAGGTGCGTGAGCGTCTAGCAAAGGGTCTGGTTGACAAGGGTGTGCTCCGGACAGAGAAGCGGAACTTCCTCATCTTCGACATGGCAACACACCCCGTCACAGATTCGGCCGTCAAGGAGGAGGTCGTCAAGAGAGCTTGTACAGCCCTGATCTCGCGGAATAACGGATCGGCACCAAGTCTCACGGACCGGGAATCACCTATTGCATACCAGCAACTCCGCACGGTGGCCATGGTCTGTGCAGCTTATGCGGCGAACGTGCTCGAGAATGCGCTCCTGTATCTGAACCATGAGATGCGCGAGCGCGCTTATACCAAGGTCGAAGAGCTCCTCAACGATTATAGCACTTTCCCCTTTGGATCTTCGGCCTCGAAGAACGAGACTACTGGCAAGGATCTGCAGATGGAGGTTATTGCAGCGGTGCTGAACGTATTTACCAAAATGGACAGCATTATATAGAAGCCCTCTTTCATTCTCTATGGGTCATTTTGTTTGTTTATGTACCTCTATCGCTTTCTGTCTTTCTTTCTCAAGATTTGCCTTATACACCATAATACATGCTTTCACTCTTGGCTCTTCGCCATTAAAGCAAGAAAAAAAAAGTTTGATCAGAGTTGCATGTAAAACGTGCCGTGCGTTTTATTTATCTGCTCATCCACCGCAGCTGGGACGACACCAACTTATCCGATTAGAAATGATCAGCTGCGACTGCAATAGCTGCCAAATCATCCATGACCCGATCTACGCCTGTTCCGATCTGCTTTGTCATTTCCTTTTGTCTGTTGGCCGGCAGATTGACGAACTCAAAGAGCAAATCGCCGTCTAGGATACCCTTGGCAGGGTTCGAGTTGAGGCGATCCTTGGACTGTAACAACCTAAACGCACGTGGGTTCAGTCCTGCATGATGTTGTACCCCATTAACAATCTGAGAGCTCAAGAGTGCTAAGCGCTTGCTGGTCTTTTCGGGGATCGGCGTGATCATGCATAGCCCACCGTCCAGCGTGCCGCAGAGCGTCAAATGACTGATGCCTTCATCTGAACCACTGAGAACGATCTTCGGGACCGCAATAGTGGTCTGGATTTGTGATCCAACATGATAGTCGCCGCGGCAGATCAGCTTCTGTCCACTGAATGATTGTACATCTAAGAGAGATATTTGAAATATGCAAAACGTTAGAGTTGTCCGTGCACAGTGGTAAAACGAGAGTAGCTGCAGTCGAGACGGCAATGTACGTACTATAGGGCGTGTACTGCAATAGACGAATATTCTTTTCGGCATCGGCCACAACGATATTTAGCGTCTGATTTTCGATTAAATAGCTCACGTTCATGGATTCCATAGGGTGGTAATCCTTGCCCAACAGTACCAACTTTGTAGGTTCATCCTAGGAGCGATGCGATAGAAGCTGTCAGCTGTAGCTCCTTAATAAAATTATGCAAGGTAACAAGTGAACCGAAGTTTCTGCTTACCTGGAACCCAATGAACCATACACTCTTGTAGGCGTCTGCGAGCATGATCGTGTTCTTGACCACCTTGACGCTCGTAACAAAGATCTGGACGTCAATGAATGCAATACCGGTCAAGGTCTCGTTGTCCTCGAAACTACGCACCAAGACCTTAGTACCAACGCAAGTCAATAGGTACCCGCAGATAGCAGCCATGGCCGTGACAGAGCCCTTGACCTCCTCGCTGTGAAGCAACTTTAGCTTGTGATCTGTCTGAGGGTTATCGGGCTCTGGTACGACATCAATAATATCGAAGATGTATATCTACGCATAACCCAATAAGAGACCAACGAAGGTTAGACATATGCTTGGAGGTCGACGCGACGATCACTCCATCCTTTATCGGGGCTAAGAAAGAAAGATAACATACCGTTCCACGCATGGCTGAATCTTCGCCCCTGATGTAGGATGTCCCTACAGCAATAAATTTCTTGCGGCCGGATGCATCCTGGCTAGACTCTAGACTTACAGTCTCAATACTCGTAACGATCTCGTATTCATTCAGCTCAAACCGGTCCACAGTTTCCCAAGTAACAGGCGACACTAGCTCTAATGTCTGTCTCTCAGAGAGGGGTCGAAATCCTGGCCCCGTAGGCTTGACTTTGAGATGACCGTTACTGTCGGCCGTACCGTTCAACACAGCATGCGTGTCTGGAGTTGCAGGTGTGGCAATGCCGCCGGCTGCTGTTGCTGTAGCCTGGTCGTGGACAGCGACGTTGTTCTCATCCTTCACTACGAATGGGTCTGGAATGGCCGTAACAGTGACATATGTTTGGGAGGTTGGGTGGTACACGATACGTCGCACAGCTTTTTTCAAAGGCACCTTGCGAATCGGCCAAGGCATGTCGTACTGAACGCCTTCATAAGGGAGCTGACTGATCCTCAAGTTCCCCTAAATGGAAGAGCAAAAGGCAAAGGTTAGTCAGCGTCTTTAACGTCTTCAATCCTATTTGATCACTTTGCCAAGAAGAAACGGTACCTCCGCGTTCAATGTTATGAAGCCGTGCTTGCAGTTGAGGTTATGGAATTGCGTGAAGCACCCAATCCTGCCATCACAGATCATAGGATGGACTCTTGGTAAACCCCTTCCACTGCTCATGATCCACAGGGGCGAGGTTCCTAAGACAAACACACCTTCATATCCAGCTACATCCGTAAAAGGGATCAGGTTTCTAGCTTTGCGCTGTCTCCTCCGCTCCTGCCGTTTGATCTCTCGCTCGACAGCGTCCCTAGAATCGTCTTCTGTGACATTTGCGTTCGATCGCTCATCCGGGTCCTCGTCTTCTGGGGTCTCGCGTGCCACGTTATCCAAGGGCACTTTTCTAAATCGAATTGCCAGCCGATCTGAGAAATCAATCTGCTTTCCTGCAGAGTCCAGCTCAACTGTGGGGAAGTGCTGATATGTTTTGTATACAGCAATATTGCCGCGGTATGTCCTCATCTATGGAAGCACATCGAGAGTACGAAGTTGTTACACACAGATAAAGGCGAAGCACTAGCACGTTGCGATCATTACGAGGATACATGTTCTCATGATCTGCTTACCACAAGATAGGTTTCCCTTTTTTCTTTAGCTCCCATGTTTGCCATAACCATCTCAGTGATCTCGCGAGCATGGCCAGCAGGCTTGGTATTTTGATGCGCAGGTGCATCTGGGAGGACGTCAGGCAAGAGATCAAAATGAGGGAAGAAGAACACCTCTTTGAAATCCGGCAGGCGATAGATCTAGATGGGTAAAAGATCCAGTTAGTTATCAATGACGATGTCAAACTCCAGCACTAATATATAACAGTAGCAAGAGAATGAGACGGACCTCGAGCGCGCCATCCGCTCGGTAAATGACACACCAATGTGTCGCCTGTAGAGACTGCCCCTCAGGATTGGCCATGCTCGCCTTGGCAGTGGACTGGACGTTCTCCATGTCTACATCGACCATGGGCACGTCGCCGTTGGTGCCTGGTGCAGCACCCATCTCAACATCGTCATCCTCTTCGCTTTCCTCTTCATCCTCTTCATCCATCGCAGGTCCATAGAGATCTAAATCAACGTCATCAACAATAGGCGCTGCTTCCTTCTTGGATTTCTTAGCACGCTTCTGCTTCTTGCCAACTGCTGCAGAGCTGGACAAAGTATTCGCAACCGAGGATCGTAGCGAAGCCATTGTCGGTGCTTCTTTCACAGTGAGCATTGTACTGAGTGTGTCCGCATAGACACAGCAACTCTTGATTGGCAAGCTCTAATAACGGCATTCATGCATTTATATGAAATGTACGTCAGAATTTAACGCGTTGCACTCGATTCATGTATCTCACAAACATAGCTGCGGACTTACACTGAGGACAGAGGTTTGGCTGACAATTGTCACATCCTTTGTGTTCATATCACCTTTGAGCAGAAGTGCTGATCCATCGTGGAGTTGTAGCAAAATATAGGGGTCGGCGATGCTAGCAGCCACAATAGAGAGGTGTTCTCCGATAGGGATCACTTGTCTGATCTTGCAGTCTAGAGCAACAACAATGAATCGCATATTATCAGTATCTTTGGTCTATCCATCCTAAGATTCAATAGTTAGCTCGGCAAAGAAGTCATCGTACCTGCATTGAGCAGACGCACCCCTCCGGAATAAACCTGCACTATTCTCGTTTCTTCCAGTAAAGACCCTATCGCAACTGTAGGCCCTTCGGAGTAGAACTGCGAGTTGGGCAGTTGACGCAAATCATCTCCAGAAGTCGCCAGCACCTGAGGGCCGTGTGAGATTGCAGTTTCCAAAATCCTGCGCAGTATTTACATTTCCTCAATACCATATTCAATACTTACCAATGTGCCCGTTTCCCTGGACACGATCAACAATTTGTCGTAGCTGTCCTCGGCGCCATCGCCTGTCTTGCGACTCTCATATTGCGACACACCCTCGAATATGATCTCTTTCCTGCAATAAACTGTCCACAACGAGTTGGATCCTGCTAAAGCATCTGTCGACCGCACAACATTTGGCCGGATGTTTCTCTATGTAATAGAATCCGAAAACAGCGTAAGTTTCCGGGCAAGCACCGGCATTGGTATTTATACAATTACCTAGATGTACCTGGAAGACCACAAGTGCGCCGTTTTGACCAGATCCTGTAGCAGCGACAAGCTCGTGTTGAGGAGGAAAGTCGGAGTGCTATAACGTAGAGTCATGTAAGCGAGTCGTTGATTCGATCGTGATTCTAGCGTTCCATTGAACAACCTGTCCACCTACCGATTCCTAAGTAAAGTAAGAAAAGGAGAACGGGTTCATAATGGTATTAGCTCCGATTGAAGTCCAGTAATAGAAATAGTAGATGGATTCGCTCAACATATTGCGCTACTTACATTGCTGGCCCTCTGCCCAATATCAAGGTCAAGTATAGGCCCTGTGTTGGTGAGAGTGTCGCAAATCTCAAACTGCCATTTCGATTCTCCTGCGTCCATGGCCGACTCGATCTCATCCTTAGACTTATCCGTCGGTTGATCCGTAATCGTCTCCACATCCTGTCCATAGAGTTCTAAGTGGAAGGTCGTTCGTCAGTGTCACAACATTAATTCAGAATATTTCAGAATGATAAATCTATGGTTGAATTCTTACCATCTTCCAAATCCATCGAGTTGATTGGAAACGCGGCAATTCGTTTCTTTTTCTATAAATGACTAGCGATATGAGTAAAAGCCACGCCGTGCCTTATCGACGATGAATTTCAGGCGTGTCATTGTTGTATTGCGTACCTTGACCTGATCTTTGGTGGAATACTTGATCAGCATCGAATCTGCATATCGGGACCCAGCAAAATAGTATCCAGAACCGAGGGAACATTTGCATGATGTCTGCATGCTTGTTCCCGCCTTCTCAATCTTGAACCCAGAGAGCGATCGCCCCTCCTGCTGCAGCCCAACCACATACATGTCGCCATTCCTCAGCGTGAACAGAATTTGGTCCGGTGCCAGAAAG
Source organism: Gamsiella multidivaricata (assembly GCF_025024155.1). Classification (NCBI taxonomy): domain Eukaryota; kingdom Fungi; phylum Mortierellomycota; class Mortierellomycetes; order Mortierellales; family Mortierellaceae; genus Gamsiella; species Gamsiella multidivaricata. The sequence goes on from NW_026251764.1 coordinate 26,859, forward strand.
ACATGCTGTGAACCCTCCAATGCGATATCAAAATGATGTTGGTTTTGTAATGGAAATTCTGTCACCATAGGTGCATAGCCATTGACGCCCACGCCCATGCCTGTCGATCCCTGATCAAGATGAATAAGTGCATTTGCAGAGACAACCAAAAGTCCGCCGACAGGCTTTGGTACGGCAATGACCTTTGTGCAGTCGTAAGGGAGTTGGTCGATAGAATAAATGATGGGATAGACTTTGTGGGTTATGTCGAGCGAGACCACGACCAGAGAACAAGTATCCTTGCGCACTGGCAGACGGCTATGTGCAGAAAGAGGCAGATGTGGTGAGCGGTCAGCATCTTCTCAGCCAAGTCATCCATATCTATTGAAACGGTGTCATTGGAATGTACCCCGTCCACGTTTGCTGAGGGGAGAAAAGAATGGCAAGAGTCGGCTCGTAAAAATCATAGAGGAACACCATGTCAATGACATTCTTGATTCTAATATCAATATCAGACAGCGTCATGACATAGCTCGGCAGATATGGCCATTTCCTATTGATAAGTAATAGCAGCGACAAACGATACGTTGGTTACATCGCAGGAGCACACAACGAATTTCGGCCATTTTCAGTTAAAAAGACAAAGCCTTACTTTGATGCATCATCCTCTTCTCCAATTGAGGTCTCCTCCTGTCTAAAGGGTAACACGGCGAGTCGATCTCCATAAAATGCTAGGACAGCGCAGCGTCGCGATGGATCTACTCGGATCTCAGTCGGGTGTGAATTGTTCAAAAATTCTTGCTATCACCGGGATGACGGGCAAACAGGAAAGACTGTCAGAAACCGACTTTTGGAAGCCTGTTATGATAACATTTCCTGCTGCGATCTTTACCTTGTAGTCGTCTCGCTCATAGTAGTGGATCGAGACAGTGACAAGACAATGATTCGAGAATGACCATTCCAGCAAGGACATCTATGTGCAGTCAAGGCATGAGCAATAACATGGGATCGTTGTACGATTGTTGGTGAAAAACAGGCGCTTTATTAAAGAACCCTTCCCATACACACTTGTTAAGCAGTTGACAACCAAGTGGTCTGATTTGATGCTCCTGAGCTGCTTTAAAACGAACCTTGGCATCCTTGAAGCTGACCAAGATGCTGTCCAATCCGTGCTGGCCTGATGAACTTGTCCGGATCACTCCCATGGAAGTGATGATTCCATTCAGTCTATGCGTCGCCACCAGTTCCAATTTTGGTAGCTGATCAGCCTGCGCTGGCTCCGTGAAGTTATAGATCTCCAGCACAGTCGACTTCGAGACGATGACATTGAGTATATCTGGCCGCACAAAGTTGCATCGGACCACTCGCTCAATCCCTGTCGGAGAAAAGAGTTCCTTGGCGAGCGTGTACATGGACATTGCGTTGACGCCGTTGTTATCCAATCGAGATCACTTTTTTGCAGAGCACACTCCACAGGCTGGGGATAATTACTAAAGTCGAAGTACTGTGGGGTTCTTCAGTATCCTGAAAGATGGGCTGTCAGGATGTCGCGTTGGGTTTCCTGGTTTGTTTCAAGCAAGCACAGGCGATGTAGCAAAGAGGAAGTGATGTGAACACAGCCAACGCGCTCAAAGTGTTTGCTGGTGTGGCCAGCAGCCACCTCTTCAGACAAGATTCGATATTAAAATTCGAGAAGTAACTTGTATAAAGTGATAGTGTGAGCAAGAAGACCTTTGTGCTGATCGCGTGCACATAGTTTAAGTGATAATCAAGTCATTCGAACGGGGAGTTATTCTACAAACCTAGTTTATCTCTCTAAGGCAATACTGGCAAGAAACTGCCATTATCAACGTATACATTGTTGGATGAGGGTTATACCTGTCTTTGGAACCCGATAAGTTAAGTTCTTTTAGTTTATTATCGCCGTTCCCATCAATAGCGTCAGGAGATGTACAGACCAATATGGACTTCATCGCGCTTCTCGTGGAGCTAAAGAGGAAAGATGGTACTTAAACAAAGGGCCACACAGTATTAAAGATTCCTCTATCCATGCCAGTGAACTTGTTAAAAGCAGCCTAGGACAGATCCAGCTGTCCGAAGCTGGAGTGCTGGTGCTACAGCTCATCCCTGTTCGCTTTCGGCGACTTTGTAGAGCAGGAGGCGCAGAGTCAGGCTGTAGGCATGGATCTTGAGCTACCCATCGGCTTGCAGAGCTCTATGAACACGTACTCCCCCGCCCGAGTAGTGCTGTCCTTGATCAGGATATTTTTCGGACCGTCCGAACATTCTGGTGGCCTTTTGATTCTCAAAACAGCCTCAGCTACTTTTCGTTGATCAAGTAGAAGTTGCCCCTACAGGTAGGCATCGAAAGATATGTGAAGCGTTTAGGACGGCAGCTTGGTAAAAAGGACTCAGCATAGAACACTGGCTCATGAACTGAGGACTTGTCATAGCCATCGATCGTTCCCAAAAAAGCCGCTCCTTCCTGTGTCATCGCCCATTCTGGATTCCAAGCGCTGATCTATGTAAAGACGAAGTATATCGGAATGAAAGGTACTAAGGAACAAAATGTAAAGGAGTAGGAAGACAGTTATGGTTGGTTTAAGGAAAAGCGCGCTTCTGCCTACCAAACTGGTTGTAAGATCAAAAAGGGACGGACAGAAGAGTTGGGGAATCGGATGGGTTGGATTCAAAGTGCCAAAGCTTGATGACAAAAAGCTCATAGAGATGCGGACAACGAACCCCCAGTCAATGTACCCCTGGCTCTCAGAAGAGTGTTGAAATCAAATGCTGTTGCTTTTTGTTATGGGGCTGATCTCTCTTTTTTTCACATATTTTAGCTGTGCCTGGCGGGACTATAGCGCAGCGACTGGTACGCGTTTTGTTGCAGACGCAGTACGCGATTTGATCAAGGACCTGATATGGTAGCTTCATTGTGCTGCTGTACCGCCATTCGCACTCAAACGCTGGTATAATTTTCTTTCGCCATGAAAAAGCATATGATGTAGAGAGGGATGAATGGAGCGAGCTCACATTTGTCAAGATGGATGGCTCGCAGAGCTTTATCATACCAGCCAGAGCTGATGATAACGCGACAGGGCAATTCAATTCAGTTCCTCATTTGTTCCTTGTTCCTGCTCTTCTTTCGCGTCGTTATCATATTCAGCAGAGTCCTCCCTCCGCACAAGTCGGACTTAATTAAACTGAAACCGACAGGGCTGGTCTTTGGTCTGCGCGCCACGCTCGATCGATCCCAGATGAAGATTTAAAACCATTCCTACCCGAATGTGATAATAGCAGAAGCAACAGAATAAGGAGGAAATATCTTAGCAGGACTAAATAAGAAAGATAACTTCATCCGTATCAGAATCTCTAATTCTTTCTAGGTCATAACATTTCCTTGTCCCTGTGTCTGTCCCTGCCCCTGACTACCCCTGTTTCAGTTGGCGAATAAGAATCAATAAGTTTTGTGGGGCGCGTTTCTGGACAACAAGACGCGTTCTGCATGTTTTTTGACTCTTTTAAAGAAATGAAAAAGGTGAATAATGATGCAGGAAGTATTCAATATTAGTTTTGTATTTATGCGGCTGTCAATTGAAATGGCCTCCGGATATGTTTGTGCTGTGCTCTCTTTTTGCGGGGCCACAAGCGCACTGCTCACTATTGTAAAGAGGGAACGAGCCAGGAGGGGAAGAAAATTTAAAAAATGAGAATGGAGGGCATTTGGCCAAATAGAAGGAACGCGTGCTGCACACAGGAGATAAAGTAGGAGCATTTCTCAGGCACTGCCACAGTTGCGCGGGTAACTATTCAACGCATCGGCTAACCTTGTTTACATTGATGTGAGTGAGAGCGATGGATCGTATATCAACCCCTGTCTTCACCCCCTCTCGGACCTCAAGCCCATCTCATTCGACAACATCTTGGTCGCTAGATCGCAGGGACGATGACTGAAGCGCAGGGAACCAATGGCGAACTTCAGTATTCTATACCGCAGCTAAGAAATTCCAAGGCATGCGAGCGATGTGGAAAGACCTTCTTCCAGACTAAGAAGACGAACTGCTACAATTGCGGTAGGATGCATGCATTGGATTAGTCTATTTCAGTCTGTAGTAGCGTTGTAACGCTTGTTCAATTGGTATGCAGGTGTCCAGTTATGCGTCGACTGCAGTAAGTACAAGACCAAGCTTAAGAAGTTCGGCTACAGCGGATAATGAGATGAGTGCATGTGGATGACTGAATGAAGATGAGGGATGCTGGGAAACAGCGATGACTTATCTTGTTTTGGTGTTCTAGGGACGTGTGTTGTTGCGCATATTGCGCCTACTTCCTGCAAGGCAAGCAGATTGAAATACAGCATGATGCCATGTGGGATATCAAGTCCTATGTATTTGTCATTAACGCATCCATGTCTTGGTGAACAGTGTATGCGCTTGACGAGAAAGGGCTGAAGGGCCTCAGCATCAAGACCCTGAAGCGGTACCTACAGGCCTACAACATTAACACTCACGGCATGCTTGAGAAGGACGGTAAGGATGGACTAGACGGCGTCTTCCTGTAGCTGTGGTTGTGGGGTTGGGTATGAGCTGACTCCCAAGGATGAATCTTTGGTACTAGAACTGATCAAGGCCATTATGGCGCACCGTCCTATTCCCGAGGTATCAGAAGTCTACTTCCGGACCCATACGCCAGAAACCGTTGACGAATGGGCATCCTTGCACGACGAGTTCACGAGCGGCACAGCAGCCTCGATGTCCGGCGGATCATATCTCGACAAGTTCTTTGCAAAGCTCAGGATCAAGGATGATGCCCTTGCAGCAAAACCTCAGGCACAGTCTTCATCTCAGCAGCGACCGGAACCAGGAGCGGCATCAGCACCAGCATCAAAACCAACGGGACCAGTACCATCCAAGGAGCCCAAGACTCCACCTTCGACCCCTCCTCGGCCGCACAGTGTATCGCAACCTCAGCAGAAGCCTCAAGCCCATCCTCAAGCCCAGCAGCAATCCCAGCAGCAACAAAAACCTCAAATTCAATCAACTGGTGCATATCCATATCCACATATGCAAACACCACCGAAACCGGAAGGGACTTCCACATATACCCAAGTGCCGCCACCACCCAAAGGGCCATACTGGACCAGGACAATGCCAACCCCAAATATTCCAAGATACAATCCCTCTGGAGGTCCACTGCCCTTTGTCCCTCCTACTGCAGCACAACAGCAGGCATATGGAGCGCATTCACCTGGGGCTTACCCACCTGGGGTGTACCAGACGTCTTCACAGCCGTACCAGGCGTATCCGGTGTATTCGCAAGAAATACCAACAAGCTATCATACGTTCCCATCACACCAGTATCCACAGTACGACCCATTCCAGCAACAACAGTACCCGCACCAACATCAGCGTCCGTTCTCGTCTACCCAGCATCCTTACCACCAACAGTATCCTCAGTACCAGCAATATCAGCAGCATTTTCAGCAGCAACAGCATCATCAACATCACCAGCAACAACATCAGCAACAGCATCAAGCGTATCCGCAGGCCCAACCTCAGCCTCAGCCAAGTCGGCCTCCACCTTCTTCAGGGACCAGCACCTCTTCGGGGTACTCTTCTGGCTCATATCGTCCGAGTACAGCGTACACCTCCTCGTCGACCACCTCAGGATCTGCACATCAGAGTAATACCGCATCGGCAACTCCTCCAAGGCCAACACCGACTCCCCAGGCGACTCCCCAGGCGACTCCCCAGGCGACCCCACAGCCGACATCAACTCCACGTCCGACTTCCGGCTCTTCTCGTCCAACTCCAGATCCCCCACAATCTGCACCAAATCCTCCACAGGCAACACAAGGACCTCCACCATCCAGTGGCCTTCGTAGGCCTGAGGACCGCAATGAGTACCCCTCATCTTTTTCTCAGACTGGCCCAAAAACCACTTCACAGAGCGTTCTGCCTCCTTCAAGAAACAGACAATCGACCCGCGGTCCGCAAATTCCGCATAGCGATTCGCAGCTGTGCCTTGAAGATATCACGTCGACGACAGTTGATCTGAAAGAGCTGCCAGTCAAAGTCATCAAGTCTTTGTTGGACGCGAGTTGCGTTTCCTATAAGGGGATCGTGGAGAAGGAAGATCTGGTCAAGCGTCTGCAGTCCTTGATCGACCATACTAGGTTGGGACAAGAAAAACTCAAGAGTGAACAGGAAGGTGGGTCCAAGGGTCAGGCTTCGTCCACAGCAGGACCAGCGGCAAGCACCAGCGCATCATACGAGGACGATAGTACCTGCAAGATCTGCTATGATGCGCCTTTGGACTGCGTGATGCTCAATTGCGGCCATTTATCAACGTGCATGGATTGGTATGGATGCAGCTCCATTTCTTTTATTGCAGTTATTGTTATTCCATTTAACTAACTTTTTTTCTTTTTTCTTTTTTTAGTGGCAAACAAATTATGGATAAAGATCGAGCCTGTCCCATCTGCAGAGAATACATTCTCAAACTTCTCCAGGTCTTCAGAGCTTGAGTGGCGCTCCGATGAATTAGCTCACGCCAATCTATTATCTGCTACTTCGGTCCCATTCATTAATGGATTATCTCAATATCGACCTCTTCAATCACGTCCTCAGCCGCTTTCCCGTAAAAGTACACGAAGGCCTTTCTGATTTTGTCCAGCCGGATATTGAGCACTGGGTGTGTTGCCTCCACTACATTCGCTGCTGAACCAACTACACAGAGCTTGTCGATACTCTCAGTCCAAAGCAGGATGGAAAGCGCGCCCGAGGCAATGTTTTTCAAGTCATGTCGAAAAGAGATCTGGTGCTGTGATACCGACAGACCACTTAGGCAATAGCATGTATGGTAGTAGTCGACCGATCTAGACAAGAATAAATCCGCGTTAATTTCATCGCACTGTACGCAAGGACGATTGTTGGAGTAAGATGCGGGTTGATCCTAACTTTGATGGCTTATCACGGAGACCACCCCATTTGCTCTGACATGCTACCAGCAAGTACTCCTGCAGTGCATCTAGAAGAAGAAACAAACACAAACGCCATTAGATACACCATATCCATTGCGTTGTAAAGCAATGAGGCGTAGCATGTACATCTCGCCATATAGCCACATACCTCGGTCATAGATGAAATCCAGAACGTTCTTATCCTGGTCCAGATTCTCAAGCATCTTGCCAATGATAGGGAAGACGCCGCCCATCCAGAACGAATAGCAGCCATCGACCAACTTGTTGGTCCTTCCCTGGAATCCTCCCTCAAGCGACATCTGTCGACTCGCACTCCATTTTACCAATGTATCAACATTTAATACATCAGTCCGACCTAACAGCTCCAACGCTGCTAATGCACAAAACGTGTATCCTCCATGCGCTTCAGTTCCCGGGACTGCGCCCAATCCGCCTTCGTAAGTCTGACACCGTCCAATGAACTCTGCAACGCCCTGTTCTAGTTCCGGTGTGCGAATGTTCGTAATCGTCGCCGCTGACATGGCACAATAACTTCCTCGGACATCAATCTCGCCACCAACCATCATTTTGAATGACCCATCTTCCTGCTTCACACGCATCAAGAACTCCAACAGTGTCGTGCGGTTGATCGCATCATAAGCTTCCTTAGTCCCAATGATGGCCAATGCATTCACCGCAGCATATGTTGGCGCCAAATGTGCCTCCTGTCCAGGCCCACCAGCAAATCCTCCAGTCTCGCACTGCATGTGACGAAGGGTCGAGACGGTTCTTTGTGCCAATTGTTCTGGGATCTTGTGTCCAAGGAGGTCCAGCGATTGAAGCATCCAATAGCAGAGCCATGGTTTGCTAGCGTCCAGAGCGGTCCAGTACCATTCCAGGGAGTCGATTCCACCGAGGATATATTCTACATGGCGAAGTCTCTTGAGTTCAAGGCTAATGCATCGTTGATTCGATGTAGGGCGCAATTGGTCAGTCCTTGATACCCCCATCCTGGCAGTAGATGCATATTTTGAGAAGCGCAGATCATAGCCTACCCTGCAATTGGCTTTGGCATAGGGTTCTCTTGGGTATATGAAAAGAAGGCGCCACGAATACTCTTCTCGGTCTGGAGCTGCAGTTCCATCGGCGATATCCAGTAGCTCTTAGTTAGTTTTTTGAAATTGCCGTATAAACAAAAGGGTCCTGGAAGATTCACATCCCAAGTTGCTCTATACCTGGACTTCGGACGAGCCCGTTGGGAAGTCGTCGTCTTTGTATCCATATGACTGCAGATCCCCTTCGCGGTTCAGGACGCCCATGATGAATATGGAGGTGTTCAAAAGGAATGTGGAGATTGCACGGTGTCCAGACGCGCGCACGTAACCCCTTGCGCAGGTCACACGTGATTCATATCCAACGTTTCCCCGTACAGGTCTGATCCGCTATATAGGAGCGCTCGATATTTGCCGTGCTGTTAGGATCATACATCGTCTCGATCCACATGGAGGCGAGCTTTGATGGTGCACAGGCATTTGGAAATATGACATTAAAAATGACTCAAGAAACGCGATAGTTTACCTTCTTAAAAGAGTTGTTTGAAGGACGTGTACTTTGATGACAAACCTTTCTACTGTTGAGGCTTCCGTTCCCATATATAAGTACAGCTGGCCTTGCAGCCTTACAGTGGATGGCATCACCGGGACCTGAAAGCCTCAACGCTCCCATGAAGCACCTAATCTCCCTCGGCCTGCGCTCCCTTAGTTCTCTCCCGGTTTCACCTCTTAAGCAGTTTGGAGACGTAGACACCGCTCAGAAGGTCTTGTGAGTACCACCAACGCCTCAAACCGTCCTTGTGTGACGACAAGGTCGGCAATGACTTGTCCGATAGGGGTTCCTCTACCTTCAAGATACTCAGGAGTACGATCGGAGGTTGATCCACTTGGCTCTCTTGAACAGAAATCTTGATCCACTGCGGCGCGTCAACTATAGCGTTTGGTGAGTACAGGGCTGCGCGTCGTGCCTTGAGTATCCCCACTGCATTTTCCGGTTGAGTATCAATTGCACCACTGTGTCCTCGTAGTCTTCCCCATGACCTCTACGATTGATGACGGTGCTGAAGTCTGGGTTTGTAGTACTTGGTTGACTGTCATGGTCGCCTGATGCCAAACACCATTAAGTTCGCTCATAGGCCATTGGTCGAAAGATAATCCAAAAGGCGTACCTCATATTGTGATATAGTGGGTGGGATTTGAGCTCTTTGGTATAGAGCATGCTGGAGTAGTGCAATTGAGTTTAGACTGCACAGGATAGGATGGGAATAAAAAGCAGTTCTATTTGTCTTCCTTATGATATGATGTTGGTAGTATAGTTACCCTGCATCTCGCTACCCTGCCCATACTGGCACCACCCCCAAAAGGGCCATGGTGTTACTCTGCTATGTCGCTTCATTGACATATGAGATCAAGTTGTGGGATTCGATGGAACGCAAGAAACTAGTTGTTGAGCACGCACGACATCTAGTGGTGGAAGAAGAAAAGCACAAGTCCCGCCCTGCTCGTGCTGAGCGATGCGTATGAAGGCCAGTTGTAGCAGGGTATACCAAGGATGTAGTGGTACAGCGAGAGTGAAATAATCGGTACTTTCTGTTCAGAAGGGGTAACGTCGACACATGTTTCACCAATAAGTTTATGGGGATGTAAAAGGACTAAGAGTCAGCCATTAATGAGTTCGGGAGCAATGGTTATGGGCCCAAGACAAGTGCAAGATCCAAGCTAGACATAACATCCACGACAGAGATAGCACCCAAGGCGCCGTAGCTTACAAGACTCTTTGACCATCGCAAGCACTGGGCTTGGCCTTGGGTCTCAGCGCACTTCACAGCTGATATGTAATCAACTCAAAGAGTTGGGATTCGCAGTAGCGTGAAGTAGTCGCTAGTTCCGACATCTCTGTTACAGGTTGTTCAAGGTAGTCACAGAGAAGGTATCACTGGAAGTGATGACCACGAGGTGCTTCAAGCTCAGGCATGCCAAGACAAACAGAAGAAATCCACAGCACAAATCAGCGTTACCTTGGAATTTTTGCCCTGCATCAGATGGGGATCCAGGATAGTCTATTGCATATAGCGCGATAGGCTTTTTTTTTTTTTTTTTGCTACCTGATCGACCTTTTATGGACCGCTAGGACGTTGTTACCGAACCAAGTTGCGCGCGTCTTCTTAAGGGGCTTCTATATCCCTATTCACACTCTACTCTACATACCAATGCATGTAACTTGCGGTGGTCTAAATAGAGTAGGGAATAGACTAAACGTGGGGCCTGAGGGGCAGTAATGAAGCGATGCCTTGGATGGAGAGAGTGCAATAGCGTATGAAATAAATCACGTTCGTTATCCGAGCTGCAATGCTATCGTCCCTTGCTCGTGTACTTAACTTAGTGGATGATCAATAAGGATTTATTCTAGGCAGTCAGACCTCAAAGAGCGCAACAATCCCTAAAAGTTGGTTCTGCACAGGATCAAACGGACATTAAGCACCTCTGTGGGTTCAGCTATCGCAGAGGACGAATCGGAACTGGACTCGCAGGAGGTCCAGATTTTGTAGAGTCCTTGGCGTCTCGAACGCTGTCAGGTTGGAAAATGTTGCAGGATCCACGATCAGATACGGAAGATCCACCATATCGGCGCCGTGGGTTGTGTTGTTAGGCGTGTTTGGCGACGTGCCGATCCCTCGTTTTTGAACTCCGTGCTCGGTTAAGCCCTTGGATGCTCCATGTGAGTGTTGAGGTCCACTAAAGCGTGGTTTTTGCTGCTTCGGGAGGCGCGACTGCTCGTGTGAATGTCGCTGTTGTGGCATTCTGGCGAGACGCGGTTCGTCTCTGCTTGATTTCAGTTTTCTCTCATGAGTCATCGTAGGATATGGTCCACGCGTAACAGACTTTGTCGAGCTGGATGCCTTGGGCAGCACTGTTGCATTTTGCAAACGCTTTGTCGATGTGGGTATGTACTCAGTCCTTGAGGGGATGGAAGACGGCACCGATATGGCTATAGGCTGAAATTGGGAGCTGGTCACATTGATGGCTGACGGAGGAGGGGATGTTGACGCACTTGAGCAGGAGACAAGGTCGCCCAGTATCCGGACTCTAGTCTTGTACAGAAACTCGTTTCTGGAGATATCGATGCAACTATTGCACAAGGATGGCCAATTATGAGGCAGAGCAATTCCAAAGGACTCAGGATGCTATTTTGCCATTACAGATGGTTTAAAAATATGCGTTTGATATGAGTGCTGAAATCCTTTCTTCCTTTCTTTCTTTCTTTCCTCCTTTTTTTCGCCGCTGTAGAAGAAGAACTAACCAAGAACGCAAAGTACTCGTTGCCGAAATGGTCAAAGTCACATTTGTTGTCAAAGCAGTCTGGCTGAACGGGTCCTATCCAGACTGGTATCTTGGCTGCCGTCTGTAGTTTGTCCACGAGTGATCGCGATCTTATTCTATCGCCGTCGGCTCTTCGGTTCAGCTTTGGTTGATGAAATTGCTGAATATCCTTGACGACTACAATTTGGGCCTCCATAATGGCGTCTGCTAAACTCTCCGGCAAGTTGTCCGATACTTGATGGCGATCTCTGATCTTCCCTGAAGCTGTCAGTCCGATGGCTATGATGATGAGTGCACCAAGCACAGTCGTGGCCAGGTACTGAAGTGTCGCGAGAAGGCCTGGCCCGGTACAGAGTAGATGTCTCCATCGAGCTCGTGAAAACACACTCCCTGGAAGCCTACGATCGTCCCACCACATGTCCTTCTCGTTCGATGTAATTGAGTCTAGTTGGCGGTCTCGAAGCGGCAGGCCCATGATCCCAAACTCTAAGATGGGCGGCGTCCTGTTTCGATTTTCTAGCGAAGAACTATGCGTCCCTTCCTGCCGCTCCGGGCTATAACATGGACCGTTCGAGCGGTGTCCCCCCGTATCTATATTATGGTCCTCCTGTGCTTTATTACCTTGCTGCTGCTCCTGAAGTGTTCGATCTGGTGACCGATTATTCCGAGAAAACGCTAGACGACCTTGCAATTGAAGTCGCTCCATGATCTGCCCTACATTATGTGACCAAGGCGATGTCGGGCTTCGAACTGGCGTAGATCGCTCTTGGCGAGGTGTCGTTGATGGTGTTGAAAGGTTTACGGAGGTGCCGTCTGGTATGATAATCCTCGGTACGATTGGTCTGTGATCCTTGAGTGTCTTCGAGACTTCTGGTGGGTTATTGGAGCCGCTCTCATCAAAGTTAGAGGGTGGTGTAGTACCAGTAGTGGTATCCTGCGTGTTTCCATTGTCCTCAGTTTTGACGTTGAAAGTGCTGTTGTAGTTTGAAGAGCTTGCAGAAGATGCAGGGTTGCTATCCTGAATATCTTTGACGTTCAAACTGTCAGATGTTGGACGACGAGGACAAAGTCTAGCGATTGTGGAGGATACAAAAGGCCTTATCGACTTGTCGGATGCAGTAGACTCCGCTGGAGATGATTGCAGGGAGCCCCCGCTTCTGTATTCGCTTTGGCGTGCTGCTCCTGGCCATACCTGATGCGGTGGTATTGCTTCTACTCTCGTTACGGTCGAGGGTGAGCCTTGTTCCGACTGCGAATGAGATGCTGAGGGTAAGAGTGAATCGACTTTGGACGAGCTTGTGATGATATTGGAATGGATGGAATGCTCGGCAGGCTGCTCTGTTGTTGTAGACAACAGTGCACAAGGTCCCTGGGCTGAAGAGACAGCAGTCTTGTATCTCCATGTCCTTGATCTCCGAAGAGACTCCGACCGGCGACTCATAGCACTAAGATGATCTTCAGAATAGGTCGCTGGTTTGCATGAGTGCCTCCAATAAACGAAGGTATCGTCGTCATGATCGTCCATCCGATCCAAGTCCTGGTTGGTGTCGCAGTTCAATAGCGGATCCATTTTTTCTTTCCAATGTAATCTCTACTACGATATGATAGAAAGGAAGGTTACCAACGAGAGTTTGGAGGATATGGTTGAGGAAGCAAGAAAAAAGAGGGCAATGTTGTAACCACCACACTTGTCCCACCTCCCAATTGACAGTTCTGTGCAGTTGCAGCCCAGCGAATGCTTGAGCATGAATACTGCTTTAAGGTGATGTCTTTATTAGCACACGCATTTTTGCTACAGTACCGTAAGGAAGTAGGAGTATGGACACGAAAGGCAGAGCAGTAAAGGAGAATCTTTTGACTTCATGCAGGCTGGAGGAAAGAAAGGAAAAGAGGGTGGCGAGTATAGTGAGAGGATTTGATGCTGAACGCGCTCTACTGCTTTCGTGATATGGTGTCCCAGGCACCAAGGGCCAACGAATATTGGGCGTAGGCATTTTGCTTCTTGAAGTGCTTGCATATCACGTGTAGCTTGTTTGAATTATATAGCCTTCTCTCTGTAAGGGAGACACATTCGATCAACAAGCAGCTACAGCTTTTATTCACGGACCAGCGATGCCATTGTTGATTCTCAGTGGACTGCCATCAAGTGGAAAGACAAGGAGGGCACAGGAGCTCAAGTCGTTCTTGGAGAGTCGTCTTGCTACTCAGACACAGGACGATTCAGCAGCCAAACCAAAGGAGTACCGCATCCATATTTTGAATGACGAATCACTGAACCTCAGCAAGCACGTTTCCTACAACACAGCTGCGGACGAAAAGAAGGCGCGGGGCGCACTCATGTCAGCAGTGGAGAGGTTCTTGTCGAAGGACGATATTGTGATTGTCGACAGTTTAAACTATATCAAGGGTTTCCGCTACCAGCTTTACTGTGTCGCACGAGCCATTGGAACACCCCACTGTGTGGTAAGCGCTCGAAACGAGGCAGAAAGCAGAGTTTACTAGTTGCAACAGCCGTAACTTTAGCAGCATAGAGATCCAATGAACGGCATCACGATGGATCTTAAAGAACAAAAATGTTAATCTGCTACTAACAATTCCTAGTTTGCTTTGTTCTGATCTATGTTAGGTGTTCTGTGCATGCCTTCCTGAAAAGGCCAGAGGATGGAATAGCACTTCAGGCGCATACCCAGAGAGTGTCTTCGAGGAACTTGTTGTACGGTTCGAGGAACCAGACTCGAGGACAAAGTGGGATTCGCCATTGTTTGTGGTAGTGCCAGAGGATGAAAAATTGCCCGAGGACGAGATCTGGGACGCATTAATCTTGAAGAAGGCGAAACCACCAAATCTATCGACTGTCGTAGTAAGCATACCAGCCAATACAAATTCGTGAGAGGGTATGTGGGGTGTTCCTTGACGTTAACTGCATTTATTATTTCTCTTTGTCATGCTCAATTGCACTCGGTTTTCCGCAGAAAGTGGTCAAGGAAACTAATTATCTATACGAGTTTGATCAGACGACCCAGAATGTGATCCAAGCAATCCTGGACGCACAAAAATCCGGCGATCCGACTAGACAGATCAAGGCACCGTTGTCGAACATCCTGCTGCAACTTCCACCGACAAGAGTCGTCACCCTCAGCGAGTTGCGTCGGCTCCGCCGGCAGTTTACGTCCATTAACAAGATGCATACGCTGTTGGACATGAGCCGTGTCGCTGAGGGCTTTGTAGAGTACCTCAACCAAAACCTGAACAACTAGAGTGGGGTCAACCGTCTCTCACGCACTGAGCCATCTTTGGGTCTTTCTTTTTATGATAATAGGCTAAAATAAACGAATATCGTATCGACGGTAACGTCCCAGACGGGGTAATCGATGTTTCCTGACCTGTCGGTGTCGCGCTATGGTTCTCAAAAACAATGCATACAGATATTGGGGATGCTGGGATGTTAGGAACAGCGACTAATCGTCGTGAACGGTGGCCTTGTCCGAGGTGGCGGCTAGATGGTCTTCAAGGCCAGGAGAATCGGGGCAAATTTTGACAAGAAAAAAAAAATCGAGTTCGAGATCAAAGCACGTATGCAGTATTACTTGCCGAGACAATGAAAGAAGAAATATTTCATTGAACACATCGGTTACTTATGCTTGTACGTTCCTTATGATCTTCAGGATATCACAGTAATGATCTACAAGATCTCCGCGAAAGATCTAGCTGGGAGTCGCGGTGCAAGTACAAATCTCACCTGCAGCAATCACTTCTATCGACGTCGACGCTGTTACAGCCTTTCCCATTGCTACCACCGTTTTCATCGCCGCACCGTCCCTTGATGACAACCATCTATCACTCATAAAACTTGAACTCGACGGCTTTCGCCCAGCACGCAAAGTTCTTGTTTGCGTCCCCAAGCAGCTTCTGGAATTGGTACGCGTCGAAATCGTCGCTTAAACTGTGCCCAATTCTAACTGCTTTCGCTGCTCGCTTCATGGTTCCCTTTGGCAATCGTATCTGGTTTTTCAACTGTCCTTGTAACTAGTCCGTTTTCCTCAATGACGGTCTCCCTGGCCTTGTCCGCCGCGAGTTTCTTCGTTTGGCAACATTTAGTGGCGTACCTCTTGATTGGCGGGGCAGACCCTTAACCATTCGGTCGATTCCTTGGCTCTTTCGGTTTTCTTGATCTCGATCTCCCATTCCCTCATCCTTTCTTTCATCCTTCCTCACTCTCCTCCATTCACATCGCACCGGTGTCTATCATAATCTTGCGTATCCATCCTTTTCCTTTCCAGCCGTTTCTCGTTGTCATCTTCTCACGTTAAGGTATGCTTCTGGCTCTAGTTGACGAACACCTCTTGTGGATTCTTTTTGTACTGCGGATACACCCATCGTAGGAGCCATCTAACCTATTTTTTCTTGTCAAACAATTTGTCTTTTCCTTCGGTCCCTCATTCCCAGATTCTTCGCAGTACACTTAGTCAGCACGCCAGTCAGCTAGCCAGTTACACTCTTACCCGTTAACCTCTCCCTCGACGATCCTCAACCATGTCTAACGCTCTCGATATGCCACTTGATGATATTATCAAGGCCAGCAAGTCCAGCCGTCGTAGCAACGCCCCCCGTGGTGCCCAGGGAGGCCGCGGTGGTCGCGCCTCAGGCCCTACCCGCAACCTGCGTCAAGGCCGCGACAACAAGCCCTACCAGGCTGGCGTACAGCAGTACCGTGCCTCTCCTGCTGCCCCCCTTCATACCTCTGTCATCCGCCAAAGCGTCCCTGATGGCTCCAAGATGCAGGTCTCGAACCTTGACAACCGCGTCACTGCCGAGGACCTGAAGGTAATTTGACGGAGCCGATTTTCTTTCCAAAATCTCTCTCGCTGGCTTGTCGACCCGGATCTCCTGGCTTCGTTCGGTTCCAAGTGCTCGATCTATTGTCACACGAGGGGTAGTCCAACAGTCCCTACTCAGGCGGTTCATTCACGCTTGCTTTACGATCATCTTCCATCCGGTTGACTCGGACAGATGCGACGAGCCATTGAGTCTAGAAATTGAGAGCGAGAGTGACAGGTCCACAATGGATTCTCATCGGACTTTGTCCACATGGATCAATGAAAAGAACAACCGAGCGCATGATGTGCAGTCTTGTATGGACGGGACCTCGGATAACTGAGCGGCCTTAGTCCTTGCGATGCGTCGATGGCGCCCTGATCTTCAAGACCAGTCTTCATGCTCAATTGTACCGCTGCAAACAAACACGGAGTCGACTCTAACGGACATCATGCCACTATGTCCCACTTCATTACAACATTTCTCCATATCCCTACCCCACAACCATGGGCGACGACGGATTGGTGTGTATTCTAGCTCGTCTTCTCCACCAGAGTCGGACCCCTCAAGAAGTGCACGCTCGTGTACGATCAGCACGGAAAGTCGACCGGCACTGCCGTGATTCATTTTTCTCGCGTGGGTGATGCTGCCATTGCCTACAGCAAGTTCAACGGAGTTCCCCTCGATGGTACAGGATGCACTAGACACTTATTTTTGCGTATCTTTTCTTTTCAGGCAATATCGAAAGCTGAATCAGGAATCTCACGTACCCTTTTTTCGGTTTCTGTGCGCTGTCAATTGTAGGCCGCCCTATGAAGATCGAGATCGTGCTGGCACCTGCCACGGCCCGTGCTGTCCTTCCTGCTGCCCAAACACCAAGGTATTGGCAGGAGATATTCAAGTCAACTATCGCTGAATCTTGAATTTCATGTCTTTGTATACTAATTGTCCGCATGGTTAATATGTATGATCCATTAGGGCACCCGCTAGCAACCAAGGTCAGCAGCGCCCTCAGAGCCAGGGTCAGCAGCGTCCTCAGAGCCAGGGCCGTGGCGGTCGTGGTGGACGTGGACGTGGCCGTGGCGGGCGTGGTCAGAGCGAAAGGAAAGAGACCAAGACTGCGGATCAATTGGACGCAGAGATGAGTGATTACATGCAGGTCGATGCTTAAGCTATCCCAACACAAATAAGCAGTGCACGGAGAACAACTCGGTCAGCATTAGAATTTTGATGAACTTCATTCTATTTGTGCGATCGCCGTCCTCACACGGGGTTGAACTGTTAACGATCACGCCTTATTATCCACTATCAGTGTTGCTTCACAAACTGCCGTTACCAAAAATAATAATAAAAAAACTATATGTATTTTGCAGATGTCGTCTAAGATATGCTACAGAGAGGATGCATTTTCGATGAGGTGGTACTGAAGACGATCCGACTCTTTCAGCACACCTTCACGGATCCAGAACTGAACCCTTTGCTCAAGAATGTCTTCTGTAACTTGAAGCTTTGCCGATAGCGCTGACAATGTCCATGAATCTATGATAATAAAGATGGGGGTCAGATAAACATATCATTGCAATGTAGTACTTCGAATTCGCTTTTTGTACATACCCTGTTCCTCGAATAGATATATAATGGAGGCATAGACTGGCTCGACTTGGAATTGGAGGGTCCGATCCTCCAGCTCAAGCTCCAGGTCAACTAGTCCCATGGAGATGAACAGTTCCAGCTTCTGTGCAGGTTTCGTTGTCTGGAAGGTGGCCTTGTAAGATTCCAGCAATCTAAACGTAGAGTAAAGTAAGAACAACTGTTTTGTCAGACGTGAAAAACATCATGCGAAAGGGTACTTCGGTCTAGCATGGTAAGTCCATACCGTTTGAAAGGATCTGGGAGTTCCAGCGACTCGGACTCAATTTCAGGCCAATAGTATCTCGAGGCAATAGTTGCGCTCACAGTCATCTATGCGATGAAAAAAGCAGAGAGGAGCGCCATTAGAATAATCGTCTTAACGAAGATATCAACGTAGTACTAGCTTTTATTTCAACCTTTGCTGAACTTACGTCCGGAAGGAGCGTTTGAATGTTGGCGTTGACGCGCTTCGACTCTGCGATATCTGCCAGCATCACTTCGCAGTGCTGAAGATCTGTCTCTCCGAATCGCAATTTCAGCAGCTCCAGCTGACGGATCTAGGAGAGGAGAGGGGTAGAAAGGATAGGGGGGGGGGGGGGGGGGGGGGGGGGGGCGGTGGTTAGAAAAAAATTGAAGCATGGTATACATAAAACAAAGGAGTCAGTGCCTTACTTCTCGATCGATCTTGAAATCTGTAGCGTGCAGTAGCCTGTCGGCAAGAATAGTCTGGAATTCCTCAATGAATCGATCATTAGTGTCATAAATGTTGGCAAGGACGCTGATAATGTCCGCCATTCTTCTTCTCGCCGAGCTCAGATCTACGAAATGGAAAGTAAAGGCGCGCTCAGTATGGGTTTCATTAATAAGTCCATACACCTGCTCCCGTACAGTAATCTGATTAACAGATATTGAAGGTCAGCTTGTCTCTTACCTGGACCAGCATTAACAGGTTCCGGTACCCATGTATCGTCATCGGATCCCTCGTCGTCCGCCTCCACATTGCTCTGAATCCCTTCTGTAGAATTCGTCAAGAGATCGCTCGAATCATCAACAATGCATGATACAATGGCCCGCATGGTATCATCTCTCGTTCTACATCAAAATAAAAGATAGTGGCGAGTGTTAAACCAAAGCCAGGCATGATATACATATATTTATATATATAAACAGCTTTGCACGACCCCTCCATTACTACCTTAGGTATTGGTTAATCGCGCGAGCAGCACGATCCAGCATGACTCCTGAGGGATCCAGTATCCTGAGATATTTAATCGTACAGATGTAAAATTCGATGATATCCGTCGTTTCTGCTCCCGGGTGAAGCAATCGTTTTTCCATCCTAATATATTTGATCCGCATTCATAAGATAAGTTTTCATAATGGTCAAAAGGCAAAGAAATAAAAAAAAAAATGCATTATGAATTCGGAAAACAAGGACCGGGGCAACCTACGCAGCTAGGATGGCGTTCTGAAGTTGATCGCGTTGGCCTGTCCACTCGATACATGTTTTCAGATCCAGTACAGCAGGCTTCGAATCCGGGCATTCGACGATGATATCGAAAAACTCTTTAATGCTAAAATGGACATAAAGCCTTGGATGAGCGAAATTGTTCTCAAGGAGCAAGCGCCGATATATCATATTATAAGACTTGTCGAGGGAAAGAGATGCTTACCGTACGTCGCCAAAGGTCTTGAAAAAGTAGAATTCCAGACGACTGGCCCACATCTTGTATCTCTTTCTTCCTGTCGGGTCCTCTAGCGGTGGTTATGGCAAGTCAAGTACAGGCATTAATTAGAAACGTGCACAGGATGATCGAGATGATGTTGGTAGCAACAACTTTACGCACCTCGACCCTTTCTCGGGAGAAGCGTGAGGCGAAGGAATGGCAGTATCACACGGCTCATCCAGTCTTTACCGCTCTCCAGCGTGGCCACACTCCACCTCTTTTTGAATGAGGTTAAGATCTTACTCTCCACTCTTTTGTAGAGCATCCTCGTTACGACATCCGTCATGTGTGAGGCGAACCCTATCTCTTCCAGTCTTTGACAGAGATCCAGATAAGTCTGCATATGATCCTCCTTCTCCAAGGCCTCGACGTCCGCTGTGCCGGTGCCGCCATGGAATATCTGCTCCACCAGCTCGTCATCCTTATCGTCTACAAACAAGTCCATGGCAAAGCGACCATCCTGCATAACCCGCCTCCGCTTCTTGCCAAGGTGCTGTCCCGTGATCTCGGTTTGTGGGTCCCGTCCTTGCCTGGTGTAATGGCCCGCCATGTCTGCTATGTGGCCAGGAGCCATATCACCGTGGACCTCCTCGTATTGCCTGAAGACGGTCTCGAAATAGAGATATGCGACTTCGTCAAAGGAGGGGGGCAGGCGGATCGCTAGTTCTGCTGAGAAGTCTGTCAGGAATCTAGATGTGACTTTGAGCGACGAGATATCAAGTGGCGGGTCTCTGTCTGCAGCTGGCCGAAGACGCTCGTCGAATATGTAGGCTAACATTCGCGATTTTGTGAAACGTGCGTGGACCATATGTACGATGTTGTAGAATGCTGGGATGACCCATTCAGCAGATCCGCTATAGGGTGTTCCCGCAGAGATGTACTCCTGAAGGATATGTCAAACAGATAATGTGTTAAGATGAGTCTTCCGAATGCTTCAGCGATATGAGGGGCGCATTTGCACGTACTTGGTACTGCAATTCCATGTCCTGCAAAAGTGGAACTACATTCTCCATCGCATCCCTGTGGAATGCGTCTATTGAACATAGAAGCAGTTTGCATGAGATATATGTAGGCGTTTTTATTGTCCAGCATACAGATCGGCAGCCGATCCTCAGTTGCAATCGTACCTAGCAGCGACGCCCCTGCCCAACCAGCCAGGCCTTTCCTTATCAAAAGGCTTATATTTCCTTTGACCTTAGCTGGTGTTATTGAAAGAAAACACGCGTAATGGCATAGCATAATAAAAAGGAACAATTGAGGGCGCGTCAATAGGTCGGATGTATTTATTGTTATTATCATATTCAAGCAGCAGCATCGGAAAAAGAAATTGACGGGTACCTGGTTTGTCGGGTGGAATTTCGGGATCAATTGCTGTCATGAGCATTGAAGTCGCCTAGAGTGCGAGGTTGGGTTGCAGTTACTATCCGGTTGAGATCATGATGCGCCTTTATTTCCAGGTCGATATGAACATATCGTTTTATACCAACGCAAGCTTATCAAGGACCCCCTTTGAGGCTTTGTAGTTTCTGTCAGGAGAGACAGAACCGGTCAGGGTGGCGAGGGCCTGGGTCCACTGATCCTCGATGATCTTGTCCATAGCTGATTTCGACGTTAATGCTGAAGAGCGATTTAAGCATATATCCTTCCGGCTTCCAATTGGAAGGCGAGAGGAGGGTGACTGCTGGGCGCTGCTTCGTTTCTCTTCATGCTTTGCCACCAAATCAGACATACCCCACTTTGGTATGCTTCCACAGATCAAATAGATCGAAAAGGTGATGATATTGATGATGGTGCTCCTGGCCCAGCTTCTGGATTTCTTTCATGTTTCTTCGTGAACATATGGACACGGACGCATAAGTGGATATGCAAATCAGTAAAGAGCCTCCATCTATGTGTATATCATAGCGAATGAATAGTTCCCCGCAAAAAAAAACAAGCTGACATTGAATGAAGTGTGAAAAAACTTAATTCGCTCTGTTGTTTTGTTTTTGCTTCTCTTCTTGTTCTTAATCCTCATCTTTCGTCCACCTCTACCTCCCTCTCCCAGTCCCCAATGTTATACCCTGACCAGTGTTGCATCACCATCGTCGTTCCATTCCTCACCCCACTCTGCCAGACCCCATATCCTGACACTCGCCTTCTGCTCTCGGACAAGTAAACCCCAACCTCCGAGAACAGCAGCACTCCTCCACCTACCATTACCTCTTACCCTTCCTTTTAATCCCCTATTTGAGTCCAGTCAGCCAAGATGGATGTCTTTTCCTTTGACCATGACGACCATCCCAAACTCAGGGAGCGCGCCCTTTCCGTTGACTCTGTCCAAGGCCTCGATGTGCCTCAGGAGGCACTTCCCAACCTCCGAGTGAATTCAAACAAAAACACCAGCGCTGGACTGACACTCACCAACAATGGCGCGCCCTGTCCTGTCTTTGCACCCCGCCCCATCGCTCCAGCATTCGCTATAGCAGCCGGGAAAGCAAGTGCGACTGCAGCACTGACCACTGCTGAAGGATTGACGGCCGCCATCTGTCCGTCCCCTTATCCAAGCCTCGGATTGTATCAGGCCAATAACAATTCGTCTAGCAAGCACCTGCCGGCGTTTTTCCACCAGGTGGATCGAGAGCAGGCCATGACGCCAGAGTCGACCTTTCTCACAAGTCGATCGCAGCAGGCCAACGGTGCTCCTGCCACCTCTAATGTCGGTAATGACCACCGCAGCCCGGGCTCTACAGGCACGAGCGCTCAGTGCAGCGACAACGAGACAGAGCAGGTCGAGTACGAGGTTAAGATTGATCAAGATTTTGATGCGCATGCTCCTCAGACGACCGACAGTCGAGGCCAGTCGCCTCGTCCAGGACAGCTGTCGGCGGGTCGTTTGGCAAATGGGCAGCCGGGAGGCAGGTCTGCGAATGTGTCTCCTCTTGCAGGACCCCGCCGACCAAAGCACAAGATGACGCCAGATGATTTCAAGTTCCTGAAAGTCATTGGGCGTGGAGCGTAAGTGCCTTTTCGATATATTGCTCATAAACTGAGCTTGTACTGCACTCCAAATGCACATGGATGACGATTCCATGAATCACTTTTGGGAATAGAGGTTGTGGAGCAAGAAAAAAAAAAGCACAGACTGATCAGTACCTGCTATTGATGTTCATGCTGATTCTCTAGGTATGGCAAGGTGTATCTAGTTCGACACATCTGCACCAATGCGCTGTATGCGATGAAGGTCCTCAAGAAGGCATCCATTATCGTCCATGCCAAGGACACGGAGTGCACTATGTCCGAGCGCAAAATCCTCGAGGCCATTCGGCACCCGTTTATCGTCAAGCTACACTACGCTTTCCAGACTGATCATCGCTTGTACCTGATCCTGGAGTACGCTAGCGGAGGAGAGCTCTTCACGCATCTTGCCACAGGTGATGTATTACGAAGCATGCACCCCTTTCTGGTTCCTTTTCCCCACTCTACCCCATCGTCGCCATCGTCATTATAGTTGCTTTGTAGTTCTATTCGCATTTCGCCCCTTGCAACTTTAATTACATTTGGGATGGAAGGGCTCATTCTCGCCTCACGATAGAGTCCACATACAAATATGATGTGGAGCTCTACTTCTTGCTTGGCTGATCCAATTGCCATGGAAGTAGCGAAATGCAACGTTGGGGGAGGAAGCAAATAGCGCTACGTCTCTAGCAATTCATTGTTGTCCCTGACTAACACTTCCTTTCGTATCTTTCTGTGATGACCTAGAGCGCATGTTCTCTGAAGAAATTACTGCATTCTACGCGGCGCAGCTCGTGCTTGCCCTAGAGCACCTGCACTCGCTCGGTATCATCTACAGGGACCTCAAACCCGAGAACATCATGCTGAATGCGCATGGGGACATTGTTCTCACGGACTTTGGTCTGTCCAAAGTCCCGCTCGAGAACTCGGATGGTCGCACGAACACTGTCTGTGGAACGATTGAGTACATGGCACCAGAAGTGATTTCGGAGAGGGCTCAGTACGACCGCACAGTCGACTGGTGGTCGCTGGGCATTGTGATCCACGACATGCTGACAGGATCGCCGCCATTTGTGGCCAACAATCGCAAGAAGACCATGGATGCGATTCTGAACAAGAAGCTGAACCTGCCCTACTATCTGTCCTCGGATGCGAAGGATCTGTTGACAAAGCTGCTGAAGCGCACGCCTTCGGCCAGGTTGGGAAATGGACCCAAGGGAATTGAGAACATCAAGAACCACCGATTCTTCCGCAAGATCAACTGGAAGCTCTTGGCTCTGCGCGAACTCGAGCCACCTATTGTTCCTTTTCTGTCGGATCCCGAGAGTGTTGAGAACTTTAATTCGGAGTTCACGTTGATGCCTGTTCAGGAGTCACCGATCTTTACCTATAGCTCTGTGCACATCAATGGCGAGGCCGAGGATGGTACCGCTATCCCGGGATCTGGCCATCATACCCCGTCTCGCTACCTGACCGCGCCATCCTCGGCATCATCGGCAGGCTTTGTTGCGGCCCTGAACGGTCACGACAATCGCCATGTAGGAGGCATTCCTATGGCCAAGACTCGATCCAGCTCACCTGACCATCATCATTTCCAGGACTTCAGTTACATCTCCACCTCGCATCTCCCGTCGCTCGGATATTTGGATGACCATTGACTCTGCATGGTTAGCCATGAGAGGACCACATCGGGAGTACAATGGAGGCATCAGATATCAGTCATATCGATGCATATCGATTTACGACAGGATCATGAGAATAAATATGTCAAATTGAGAAATGGAAAACATGGTTTAAAGATTCTATGGGCAAATGTGGATTAGGTGCTGTTCTATCGTAAATGTAACCAAAGAAGCACGCATTGTCACTAACTCCTCTTCTTTCGCCGACCCTCACCAACGACAGGGACCAAGACCTGTCCGACAAGGAGATCGCTCAAGGCAAACAACAAGATGGTAAAAAGGACCATCAAGGACGAGATACAGAAATGGCTGATACTCGTTCCTATCTCTAGCCAAGATCCATCATCCCGTACAAGGTAGAAGAAGTTGAGCGTCATCACATCCGTTGTTGCAAGTCCCAGCAGGAAGAGCGAAAATGGCGGCAGATCGAGCGATCGACCCAGCACGCGAAAGATTGAGGACACCAGAAAGAACGGTATCAGAATCTTAACGATCAGAAGCGCACCCATGAAGAAGGGATTGAAGACTGTCGTCAACCGAAACACAGACTGGAGCGAGAACGACGCCAGCGAAGCAACATTGCCGGTGCCAAAGAAGGCGACGTTGATAAAAAAGAGGAAGAAGATCGCTGGACGGGCATCCTTGGGTCCAAGTCCACGCGTGGGGTAGTCAATCGTTACTACTTGACTTGCATTAGATCCGTTGGCACCTGTGGAGGACGAAGGGAAAGATGAAGACGCGGCCAACGTCCGCTTTTCAGAGTAGAGTGTATCGGAAAGAGGTTGCATTTCGCGTGCAGAGTAAATCTTTCTCTCCAACATGAGCCATGACAGAAGTGTCGTTGAGAGGAAGAAGTAGAAAATGGACTCATATCTAAAGACAGTGGGATATAGCAAACCTGTGTCAGAAGCAGCCCTCCAATACCAGATAATAAGACGATGTTATACAAGACAGATATAGCACTTACGAGATGCTCAGAAGGATAAAGATGGGAGCGAAGGACAAGTAGATGATGACCATACGCAGAAGGTAGTGTTGGCCTGAGCGGGCACCGTAGACAAAAGGAATACTGCCCGTGATAACTAATAGTAGCGAACAAATAGCAAGAGAATTTGTCAGCTTTGATTCTATCCAAAAGTACTGCCGTTAACGCCACGCGCCAGTATTCCGCATTGAGCACATACACAAAATGAGCCAGCTAAGCGTTTGGTTCAACAATGGCAATCCCTCATGTGCAGCAAGACTCTTGACCGTATCGTTTACAATGATTGTCGAGAAAGCAATAAGACCAGTCTACAGCATACGGAGAAAATTATATGTTAGCATTCTTATTGGCGGATTTGTTTGGAGCGCAAGTGCAACAGACTCGATTCATATCCGTACCTGGAACATCATGACAGATTTGGCGGTTTTGCCACCATCCTGCTGCTCCGTGTCGGTCCCGGCGGTCGCGCCAGGGACAATCAGCACTGCGAAAACTCCACTGACAGTCAGAAGCAAACCTCCTGCAATACTAGAATCCGGATCAAATGAAATATGTTAGCCAACGCTAACGGCCGCATATCTACAGACGGCATAGTTTGAATCCATCATGGCCGGTTCGCTTACATCAGAGCTTTGTCCTCGCCCATTTCTACGGGAAGAAGAGTAAAGATGCTTGTTCCCAAGCATGAGAGCGACCATGATGCCATGAGAACCGTGTTGTTGCGCTGGATGCTGCCAGGCAAAAAGACAGGCCAAAGAGCCAAAAACAGGAAGCATACTGACAGAATCGCTCTGTTAAAGTAACTATAGACCTAAAGAGGTAGAACGAAACAAAGGAAAATACAGGTATTAGCAAACAGCACCTACTTGCTCAACTACGTGCATGAAGCTTCAGAAACAACAAGCTACCTACCAAGATCTCTAGAGCGATGATGTATCCCAACACGGAGCCGAGAGTCTTGATCCATCCATAATCCTGGGTGGTCTTGGAAATAGCTGCCAGGAGCTCATTACGGTCCACCAACACGCGACTCCAGAAGTAGACGGGAAATGCCACATAGGCATAGTACAATGCTGGCGATTGCTTGATGATGAGAACGATGGCGAAAACTACAAAAACAACTATTGCTAAGATGTCGATCTATTTCCAGCACGGATTAAAAACGGTGTTATCATGGATGCCCTACGGACGATAAGCAGGGTATATGTGCATCAAAAGGGTAATATTTACCAACTGGTTTTCATCCGGCGATGCAACATGCCTGTTGGCTCTTTGGGTTCTGGTAGATCCCAATGCGCGGGAATCGCTGGCGCTAACAAATGTCCTGAGGATGAAGTTCAAGCTGAAGACGATCCACCCAAGATATCCTGCAGATACAACTGAGCGAAGGAACAGCCAGTCGTAACTATAAAAATGAATATTCCGCCCAGTTAATACACATGCCATGGAAGAATTAAGTTCTCTTCTCCATAACTCAGGACTTACGTCTGAAGATAACGAAGACCCTCCAGGCAGAGGTTACGGACAACCGCACACTCGGCCTCAGCCTCTTTGTACTTCCCATTATCGATAAGGGCCTGCACCTGCGCCTTGACAGCCTCGGGCGAATGCTCGCCAGTCAGTCCAGGGAACGGCTTGAAAAAGATCTCCGTGCGGCGCTTTTGCTCCTGCTTGACATGGTACTGTTCCAGAATTTGAAGGGTATTCGTGAACGTGGACGCTGCTCTGAACGAATCAGACGCGTCCAGATAAGGTAAGGGGAGCTCTCCAACAGAATTGACAGGATAGTTGATTCCAATGAGTGAGGCCTAGTTCAATATGCAATAAAAAAAAAGGTTCTATTAGCCTTGCTAGTGCAGATTCACATTTCTGTGCTAGAATATGTGTCGAGAACGCAGTGGCTTCGTGCATCTTACCATGAGGGGTGCAATATCTGCCTGCTTCACGTCGTTTCTGCTGTACCCATCCAAACTCCAGTCCGCAGAGAACTCGTCGTGGCCCTGAGGGTTGATCTTGTTAGGGCCTTGAATTCCCGCTCCCCAGGCGACAATGGGCGTCCTAGTGTTGTCAGGATGGCCATCTCCGTGGGCACCTGAACACAAAAAAAAAGATATAAATATGATGAGAGCTATTATTCATCTCTCAAAACAATCCTGGCTTAACGTTTTTCCCTACTGAATATGACTTACCGCGGTTGCCCATGCCATGGTCAGCAGTGAACACATAGGCAGTTTTGCCATCGTCGCCATAGAAGTCGCGCAACTGCTCCGTGACTTTTTTGATGCCCTCATCCACGATTTTGATGTTGTTGATGTAGAACTCCGAAGTGGGGAGGTGAGAGTGGCCATTTGTGTCCAGACCGAGGAGATGCAGGAAGAACACAATTTTGTCCGAGTGCAGCTTCTTGCGCAGTTCCGCATCCGTGGCTGCCTGCTCGAACAATTGGGTGAACTTTTCAAAGACCCAGGTATCCAGGACGCTAGCATCGCCTATGAGGATAGGAATGAGGGGTGATAGAGATTCCAAGATATTAGGGCCGAGGTCATTAACTGGCGAGCTGCAACCACAGCAAACCAAAATTCCGATGGTTTACGTGCCTGCGCCAAAGTCTTCGTGCTCTGCTGGGTACATGATGGTGTCGATTCTGTCTGGATCGGATGCTCCATGGGCAAACATGGGTAGAATATCGGGCGATCCAAATGACCAGGTGTGTTCGCTCTGATTAAAAACCGAATCAAAGTTAACTGGGTTCATCTGCCAGCCTATGAATGCAATAACATCGTTGCGTACAGATGTGTGTAAGCAGGCAAGTTTCTACTCCCTGGATCGATGATGATGACGTCCTCTGCTTGCACAAACCTTTAGTAACCGCACTGACATCCTCGTAGAAACCGGCAATGATGGCGACGTGACCAGGACGCGACTCTGTGGGGACACGCGTATGGGACACGCCCCATGTACCCTCGTTCTCAATGATATGTCGCAGGAAGGGGGCTTTTGTCACTAGCTCGCTCGTCTCTGGATCTGGATGGAACTGGTAAAGTTTGTCCGCGCGAAGACCATCGGCTATTTAGAACGAGACACAGATTCGGTATTGATTAGAGGCGTGCACTGGCATGCAGATCAACCGACGAAAAGTCAGGTTAAGCTTAGCTACTGATGTTTGAGTCGCGAGGGAGGAAGAGAGGATGCTTACCGACAAAGAGAACAAGACGCTTTGCAGGGGCAGGCTGGTTGACGCGATGCTGGTCCATGCCATGGACCAGAGGGGAGGTGAAGTAGATGTCAAAGATGGAGCAGATATAGGTGACATGGAAGAGAACTCCAAGGATGAGCAGCCATGCGCTGGTGAGCTTTGAGGGCAGGAGTGCCATGGTTGTTGAAGTTCAGGTCGGGTCAGGTCGAGATCGCAACGAGGTTCGGTGTAAGGAAGGGAAGGAGTGCAAAGTGATGGCGGAGTGGAGGGGAGGAGTGAGTGGATGAATTCGAGTGTGCGATCAGGGCCGTCATTCAATTTTTCTGTGCTACATGTTCACCACGTCAAGGGACGAGCATTCAATAAAAGAAAATATGTGCTGGTCCAATGCGCTCCCATTGGCATGATTGGATCGTTATCGTATGCCTATCATTTCGCCATAAACATCACTTAGTTTCCGCTGTTGGAGTCTAGCTAGTATCCATGAACATCACCAAGCTGCACCTTTCAATCACTGGGGCGTTTCCGTTAAGGCTGCCTTGGTGGTCTCCAATGTCAGGTTTTGTCAAATCGCTCGTCCCTTGAGCTGAGGACCACCGAAGGAATGAACCAATATACAATGTGGAGAAAGCAGTATGATTGGGACATGCGCTACCACTGTAAAATAACCTTTTTTTTCCCAGGTCATCTGTTGCCACGAATCAGCCTTCCTCTTCTGCTTCATTCTCTACTTCCTTTCTTGAACCCCTTCTTGTTTGCATTCCTTTTCTTCATTCGAATTTCATCAAAATAACAGTGAACACTTCTCCTCCGCGAATCCTCTTCACACACCGCATGGCAGCTGCATGGTCCTGGAAGAGAAGACACTGGCCAACAGCCCTCCTTGTCCTCTGTGCCCTCCTCGTTCAAGTCCACGCCTTCTTCCACGTCGAGCAACACAGCGACAATAACAACCAGAACAACCCTGATTCTGATAGCAACACTCAATTCGACACTCATTCCAACACCAATACTCGTTACTCCCTCTCTCGACAGGAACACCTCCACCAGACCACCTGTGTCTGTCTTCAACAGGACAACCCCGCAGCACTTGACCACTATCAGCAATGCTCTAGCCATCCATATCCATTCTGTCTTCATGACAGAGTCCAGCCCGGTCTTCTTGGAGAAGGAAGCAGACATTTCATGGTAAGCGGTAAAAATGCACAATTTGTCAACTGCCGAGCTCGGCCGATGCTAACCACTACCATGACTACTTTGATAGTCCTTAGAGCCTGAGAGTGGCAAGAACGATGGCCATCACATTATCATCTCAGATGCTGGATCGGCAAATCAAAACGACGACGAGACACGAGCGATGGGCGTTAGTGCACCAGGCGCTACAGACAATAATCCTGATCACCAGGCCAGCCCGACCAACCAACCAGTTTCAGGCCCAACAATTGTCAGTTCAACCGTTGTAGTGTATCCGCAGAACCAGGGAGCTTCAACAGTAATGCAAATCTATGATTCACATTCAATACCTAATGGAGTCGACACCAACCAGGCACCCATAACATCAGATGCTGCACATGTGAACATAGTCATCAACAGCTCTACCTCGACGCTATCAGAGCCTCCAGTGGCCTCGATCCACCACCCTTCTTCAACAATAGCTGTCTCAACCGCAACTTCAGCAACACCAACGCCGACAAGTCAACATCAGACTGAGCGACACATACCTTCATACGAGCAATGGCGTAAACAGGTTCTCGAAAAGAAGAAGCCAGCAGATCCCAATGAACGCAAGTTGCGGAAACGAAAGCCTTATCAGGAGAACGCTGTCGATGTCGCCATCGGTGGAGAAGACGAGCTGGGCTTTGTCTTCCCGAACATGGACAACGGAAGCGGCAGTGGAAAGGGCGGAGACGATCGGTTTCTACACCCATCAGATCAGCTCGGAAACGGTCCAGATCTGAAACGAGATGCTAGCAAGGACAAGGAGTGGATCAAATCTGAGTACGCAAAGGATCCGAAGGACCGGTTCAACCATGCCTCGGCCACCTGTGCCGCAAGTGTGGTCAAGGCTAGCAAAGACGCGACGAGTATCATGGCAATTTTGAACGAGGGCAAGGACAATTACATGTTGAACAAATGCTCCACCAAGGACAAGTTCTTTGTCGTGGAGTTGTGTGAGGAGATTCTGGTCGACACATTTGTTCTCGGCAACTACGAGTTTTTCTCCTCTACCTTCAAGGACTTTGTCGTCTCTGTCAATCGATATCCGCCAAGAGACGACGGCTGGAGCATCCTTGGACATTTTCAAGCCAGAAATACCAGAGATGCCCAGGTATGATGCATATTAGGAAAATATCAGGCACTACCTTTTTATATACTGCTTTTAGAATGACCAATGCTCAGCTCCAAACTTTCTTTATCGTCTCTCCAGGTGTTCAAGCCATCTGTGCCACAATTGGCCACGTATATCCGATTCGACTTTTTGAGCCACTACGGCAACGAATACTACTGTCCCGTCACCCTCCTACGTGTTTATGGTGCCACAGCCCTGGAGCAACTTAAGCAAGAAGAAGAAGAGGAAAAAAGGCAGGCGGAAGAGGAAAAGCGATTGGCTGCGCTGGAGAAGGCAAGGCAATCAGCTGCAGAAGCTGATGATGCGGATGATACAGACGAGACAGAAGTAGTTGAGGCAGAAGGATCCAGCTCCACTGAGGCAACAAGGACCGGCGTCGCAGTGCCTACCCAGGAAACTGTGATCGAAGAAAGTCATCATGCAACGCATAATGAGAAAATGGAAACCGCAACGACTTTAAGGGAGCTCGAAACGTCTACAACGACTGGCGACTCGGTAACCCCTACAGAGACAAGCCTTGACTCCCACACTACATTTCCTCAGGATAAGGAGCATGACGATCATGGAGCCAATAAAGAACCTGGCGAAGAGCATCCTTACCTGGACCATCCAGTGACGGATTATCCTCCCCTCATGTTTCAAGAAGGATCTGGTACTGGGACAGAAGATCCACTCACTCACTGGGAGGAGTCGGCTGCGGGCCATGCCGTGCCATCGGATACTATCCTAAAGTCATTCGAGGAGACAACCACAACATCCACAGAGCACTCCCTGCCGACGGGAGTTTTGCCGCCGCCGGCTTCGACATCTCCAGCCTCGATGCAGGACGACGCAGGCCGGAAGAACGCGGGCCTAGGTATGGTGATGCTATCACCCAAGGCTAGACCGGGACAGCTCCCAAGGCCGCCAGGCGCGTCGAAACCAGTCTCAGCTGGTGTAGGAACAACCACCGGTGGAGCCTCCTCTGCAGGAGAAGCATCTTCACAGTCGTCTCCATTTCCATCTCCACAGCACTCTTCTCAGGAGAGCGTTTATAAGAACATTGTTAATCGTCTCAAGGTGCTGGAACTCAACTCTTCCCTGTCGTATCAATATCTGGAGGAGCAGAGCAACATCTACAACGACGTTCTGGAATCGAGTGAACAAAAGATTAATCAGCTAGTGAGCCATCTGAACGAAGCAACCCGTCGCCTTGAAACTCTGGTGAGACAGCTACACTGCTATGCGAGTACACCCATGCATCTTAACGCTATTCTAATACCGTTACTCCTTACCTTGTTTTCACGCCCATGCTATGTTCTTAGGGACGGAAATACGATCAACTGGCATATAGTTACAGGGCACATGTGGAGGTGGATGGAGAGAAGCGTCGCCAGGATTTTATCAACTTATCATCTCAAGTTCATCTTCTTGGAGCACAGGTATTTGACGACTTGCATGTTCACCCCTGCGAACTTTTCGACTACAAGAGTTGAGAGTTTATGCTAACTGACCATCTTTTTCTTTTCTAGATCATGTTCCAGCGTCAGCTCTTTGTCGTTGGCGCCATCACTATTTTCTCGATTATTGCCTCTATTGCCATCACGAGGAGCACCACTATGCATTATGCCATCCAGCATTCTCCCCTAGGTGAGAAACTCCGGGCTATCTCAGGACACAGACGCCAAGGACAACCGAATGATATTGCTTCCTCCGTCAGGATTGGGTCCGTCGAGGGCCTCAGTCAGTTTGACCAAAAATCGCTTCTCTTCCAACGCGCGGGTGAACGACGAGACAATTTCATGGGCAAGGGCACCAAACTGACCCCACTGATTTCACCAATGTCACCACTGACACCTGATCCAAATCATGCTGCCCAGTCCAGGCTCTTGGACGAGTGCGAGTCTAAGGATTCTTTCCTACCGGACTCAGGCACTTCACTTCAGAACGAGAATACTAGTGACAGGTCTTATTCTAGAGAGAATGGCTTGCCACATCCTGGTTCAGAATTGAGCTCCTCCATGCGCCCAGTCACATCACCCGATATGAACCCGCCGTCAGACCCACCGCTCGATCGATTCACGGTCTCGCGTACTCCTTACCCGACGCCGAAGAACAGCTATGGACCAAGTCGACTTTTCTTGCACCCGAACAACAGCAGTTCATCACAGCGGCCATCATTCCCTAACGACTACAGGCCAGATTCACCTGTATTCCAAGGGCCGTCCAGTGTACATGATGACGGACAGCTCTCGGATGCAGACGTCGCTTACATGTCACGGGATATGAATGTCGGGCGCAAAAGCCCGTTCAGTCCAGGATCCATACCTACAAGCCCTGCGATCAGGAGGCTATCTGCAGGATTTTACAATCATCAGCCGCACTACCATGGCAATCAGGCGATATTATCCCGACCACTGTCCTCCTTGAGGGTGGACACGACCGCTTCACTCTCGATGATAGAATCTTATAGCCCAGAGACAGCACACCATTCGTCCGATGACAATGCTATCAACAGCTTGGATCCAACTAACGACCCTGCTCAACCGCAGGAGAATGAGAGCCGTGCGAGTCAGGAAAGCAGTGACTTTGTGGTGGAATCATTGATCAAGACCCCGGAGATACCCACCCGCAGCGAATTTGAAGAGGATCTGGGATTTGTCTCCGACTCTGTCTTGGACTCGGCTTCGGAGAGTATCGCATGCAGTCGAAATCTTATTCAGCCCCCAGGAGCACTTGGAGATTGGGATAGGCAGCACGGGGAAGGAGAAGTGCTTTTGAAGCATAAGGACGACGAAATCGACCAACCTTTGGATACTCAGAGGGATGAACAGACGGTCAACGAAGCCAGTGAAGGAAACGTGGTGGCTACTCTCAAGAAATTGGCGATGGAACGTCCGCGACTCAGTCGGGATCCACCATTGAAATCCAGGCATAGAAGTTCCCACAACGTCTTCCGGTTGCAGGAATACTCCAATACGAGTCAGACTAGAAGCCATAGTGCGAGTGACGCCCTTGGACTGGGAGTGGGCCTGGGACTTGACGTTGGCTCCGAGAACTCGCCGTCCCCGAGGGAGACACTCTCTCGACCAGAGCCATCGTTTTTGTTCTCGCATAATAGTAATAGGAGAGGTCTAGATGAAGACGGCGCAGATGACGACGGCGCCCAGGCGGATGACGATTCTGCGGTGGTGCCGCAGGGGCAGGGGGTTTCAGACAGACGGAAAAAGAGCAGGAAACCACCGCAACCGGATGATCAGGTTATACCTGCAAGACGTATGAGCTATGGTCGGCGAGAAAGTGCCGAGGCAGGTTTTGCAGAAGACAAGGGAGGAGATGGTGACGACGAAAGGTCTCCACAGGTGTCGCGTAAGGCGGGATCATAAGCATGGGATTGAACAGCTGTTTCGTCAGAACTGGAGCTCTTTGTAACACTATATTTTTAATGAAGGTGCCGAGATGCTAAAGATAGTATGTTGCAAACGTAGAATTGGCCATTCACTCTTCTTTTGAGAATGAAGTCTGGCGTCTCTTAATTCTGACGGGCAGACCTTCCAGCATGGGCATGGTCAAGGAGACGCCGTATGGTGGGACTTTAGAGGGGTTTACCAGAGTGATATCGAGCTTGGACAGGATCATGGCGATGATTGTCATAGCCTCGATGGTCGCAAACTGCTGCCCAATGCTACGATTATATTCCAAGCATGCAAACACATTAGAAAGGCTATTTTCATGGCTTTACTCCGCAAAGAACCGTACTCATTTCAACTTACCAGACTCGTGGACCTGCATGGAACGAACTAAACTTTCCTTGAGAGGGCTTTTCAGAATTGATCCAACGTGAGGGTTTGTACTCCTTGGCATCAGGACCCCAGATGAGTTCGCTCCGGCCCATGACATAGGAGCTCCATGTGAACCATTCGCCCTTGTAGATCCGGGTGCCGTCGGGCAGCACGTCGTCCTGAACACATTGCTTCATGTTTCGGGGGACGGATGGGTACAAACGGAGACCTAGTTGGACGGGTATAGATGGGAGGTTGTTTGTTAGAGCTCTGGACCTGGCCAATAAGCGGCGAGTATTCGGCATCTTTTGTCAAGCACCTACTCTCGTGAAAGCTGTCGTTTTACAGAAAAAAAAAGGGAGACAGAGATAACCGCGTTAGAAAATCGTATCCGGCACTAGCATTAAGAAGACCATAATAAACGAATCGTTCGGGTGTTTGTGAGCCTTACCATGCTTCAGCAAACTTGAGTTGCTTGTAGGTCTCGTAGCTGGGGATGCCACCCTGCAGAACGTTGTCGACCTCTTCAAAAAGCTGGGTCTTGTCCTCGGGATTAGAACCATCGCGGTTCAGGAGGTAGAACATCCACGAAAGCGCTTGAGCCGTCGTATCGCGTCCTGCAATCTATATCGATCACAGCCATGGCAAGAAGTTGTCAACATCAGCATTTTCTTTCATTTTTTTTCTTCTCTTTTTGGTAACCGACATTAAGCTTCTCCATCTTACCGTGGCGTTGAGGATAATTGAGGCTATGTAATCGTCCGTAAGAGGCTGGCCATTCTCGTCCCGGACCTCCATAAACAACTGCAAAAGATCCTTTTTCTCGGCATGATAACCCTCACGACGACGCTTCTCAATAATGGCAAGCGCATGCTTGCCAATCAAGTCTTTGTCGTACATCGCCTTCTTGTGAACGCCCGTCAAGGACTCGCGTATCTTCCAGAGTGGGTCAAGCAGACGGTCGGAGCAGGTCGCGGTCAGGTCGTCAAAAGAGACCGCAAAGTCGACCTTCTCGTCCATGCTCTCGAGGCAGCCAAAGCTCTTTCCGAACGAGATTCTGGATAAAGTTAAAGGTGGCTGTGTTAGTCCAGGTCGCCTTCATGTGCTATAAAAGAGGGGCTATGCAACGGCAGGAGGGGAAATAACCCGTAGAGTACATAGTCGAAGGCTATTTTTACTTACGTTCCAAAACTATCCAGAGTGAACTTGAGGAACAGCTCGTGTAGATCCACAACCGTGCCCTCATCCGCCGCCTTGGTCAAATAATCTACCACACGCTGACCCTCAATCACAAACACATCACTCGTGTACTCTCGGAAAGCCTTCACGTTGAAGATATGACTCGCCAGCTTGCGCTGAAATTTCCAGTCATGTCCATCCGCCACAAAGATACCGTCTCCAAACAAATCGCCCAGGGCACCTTTGAACGTAGGACCCTTCTCGTAGGCCCAGAAATTGGTCTTGAGGACATGCTCCAGGTTCTCGGGCGTATCACCCTGGATCATGCGACCAATCATCGGTAGTGAGATCGACCAGGTTGGACCCAGCTTGACGTTCTGTTCCAGAAAGAAGTCGTAGAGCTTTGTGCCGGGAATAGAGAGGATTAGGGGCATATGGCCCAGCAGAGGAACGGCACCATTGGGTTGCTTCAGGTCAGAGCGACGGCGAGTTCCGAGAGCATGGGAGCGGTATTTGTAGAGGATGATGGCCCCGAGTGTAGCAAGGAGCTTCAAGTTGTTGGAACGGGTTGCATGTTGAAGCAGCTGGTGGAATATCTGTGTTACTGCCGCCATTCTTGTCGTGGTGTGCGGTTTAGAAGTGCGAGGAGAAAAGGCCGGAGCTGAAGAAGGATGAGTTAAGGATGAAAAGTGGAGGGTGAAAGACGGAAAGAGAAGTTGGAGGATGGGTACAGACAACTATGTCAATTCCAAGAAGAGCGCCAGAGGTTTTTATCGACCACAAACAAATGAGAGCATTAATAGAAAATGGAAAAGTGGCAAGGTACTGTACTGAAGCCGTACATTAGGCCACAGAACCAGGGCCATGAGCCTTGTACTCCCCTCCACTAAATGCAAAAAAAAACTCATCTTTCATGTGGCCGACTTCCTAGCGCATGTACCCTATTTTCACACTCGCGCAGAAATATATGATAATAAAACTGGATGGACAGACGCGTGTTTCCTCAGTGCCTTTGGGCGTGGATGCACACTCTTCGTTGCCTCTACTTGACAACCAGAACAATCTTGACTCGAGAGCAACAACAGCAGCAAGAACTGTTTGTATCCAAAATTTGGCCGAATGCAGGCTGCCAGCATGGACAACATCATTTCCGAATGTCAATTTTGGCACTTGGACACAAAAAACTATAGGACGCGATCCAATAGAATCTATCCTTTTATCAATACTCTCGGTGTTTGGAAAATGCTCAGGTGCATGCACCAACGGAAAGCACAACAAACAGCACAGGAATTGTTGGAAACAAACAAGCATGGCCGCGGAAGAATTGGGGGTAAGATTATGGCTCATTCCAGCCTAACTGATTAAAAAAAAGACGGGTCCCACTGCCTGTACGTCGGCGTTATCAAACACTCATATTTAAGCCTTGAACTCGTGGTATAACCAAATGGCGAGGTAAGAATGATTAGACGAGAAGTGTCTGGACTTTACTTCCCACGTCGCATCAAGATGTTAATACTGAACAAGATCATTGTGCTCACAAAAGTACCTGGAATTGTATGCACCCATGTCTATCCTTACGAATGCGAATATCAATAGATTTGTAGAGTATCTCCGTTTGACAATAAAGCACCTGTTTTGACTTGATCTACGCTTCTCTCCTCGTTCATTATAGTCTATAAGGAACCATCTTAACCCTCCGATAACCCGTTCGATCAAGTCCAGAGAGCGGAGAGAGAGCCCACTAACGCGATATGTGCGGTGCTGTGCACTGCAGGAGACGGAGAATACGACCCATGCATGAAAACTCAAAACGTATGATATGAAGCAAAGCTCGATCCACTAACCTATACCGGATGTGATCCCTAATTCTTAGAAAGTAGAACATCTGCATTCTATATATGGGCGTTTACCGTTGATGGTTTTGTCGCTGAAGTTTGATCGAGCTCGGAAGACACGTAGAAGACCCATTCTTGAGGGAGGGCCTAAATTCTTGACCATCTCAAACCTCTCAGCGGATTACACAAAAGGATTCAGAAGGACTGGGTTATGTTAGCGAAGTGCTGTTGGCTTGGCTCCAGAGCTTCAGTTTACTATGGGGTCCGGGGCCTCAGATATCCAGGGCCACCCTCACTAAATCCATATAAAAGCCATTCTCCGAAAGCTGTCAACTAGCTCGAGTTTCGCGGTCATTTTAGTCAACAAAATAAAATACGCCATGTGATTGAGGATGGCCGGGGTTTCCTAAGCAAGGTCTCGACACCTTGGCACCAGGACATCAGTTTCTTATGCGATATTTCAACTCGAAGATCCATAGTACCCCAGGCACTTAGTACACGGTCCACTTCAAAGAGGCGTTTAAGATTGGTTGAGTCCGGTGAGAAACAAGCCGAATCCGCCGCCATCCTGCAAGGAGGGTCGAGACGACCCACGTTTCCCGATCTGCTCGTTCAACAAAACCAGCTACGCCGAACAATTTGGAAGAGTCGAGTTTCTTAAGCAAAGTGTCGCTATTTTGACACCAAGACGCTGGTTTGTTATTCGACATGGATTCTTTTAGATAAAAAGGATGCACCATGTGGTTACAGGTGCAAAGGATGTCTTTCACACCGATTTGTCTTTATTATACTCGCATGTGTAATAAGACTATACATTCTCATGGAGCGCTGCTATAGTCCTGATCCCCACTTCCTACACCATCTTGTCCCTTCTCTGCATTATTTTCCTCATTATGGTCACTCTCATTCCCTGAGACACTGCTGGCCACACTGCTGGATACACTACGCTCTGCAGATGATCCAGCAGCGCCTCTTAATGTGGGGTTTCCTCTCCAAGCATCCGTACTCCGGCGAACTCTGGGTTTCTCTTCCAGCTTACGCTGTGGGATCACCTTCAGGAACGCCTCTTTCCAGTCATTGCATTCGATAAACTGAAGTAGAATCTCAAACACTATTCGATTAAAGGAAAAAAGAAAGGCATGTCAAGACAATGATAAACGGGCGCATCCCTGAGTACTTTCGATTCACCCTTCTAATAGCAGAGAACACTGTTGTTACCTTGGTTCACAGTCAAGATGCGACGGCTCGACATCTGGATATATTCGCCAATAGGCAGCTGCGCCGTCGCGATGCCAAGTTTCTCAGCTTTGTTCTGACACAAGTTCGGATATCGGTTCTTGTCCACAATCCCTCCGAGAATGTAACATGTCCCTTCTTCCAGTTTCGTAATCGTGTTGGGAGAATCGGCGCTCAAATAGACCACTTTCTTGACCGCTGGGATCATTGCCAGCTGTTCTTCCTTCAACAAACGCTCTTGCTCCAAAGCCTTGATATCCAATGCAGAAAGTGTGCTTCCACCGGATGGCGGTGGTGTCTGGACTGCGACTACTGGCGATGAGGACTCTGTTTGATACGGTTGCTCATTGCTGGAAGGTGTCGTAATGTCGGTCGGCGCCTGAGGGTCATGTGCTGGAAATGACGATGCTTCCTCCTTTGGTGCGCCCTTGTCCCCTGCTGCCTCCGTTTTCGCTGCTAACGCCTTTGCCTTGACCGCCTCCGATTTCGCCGAGGCAATGACAGTCAACCGTTTGAGTTCCTCCAAGTGCTGCTTCCCTGAGATCTCTTCTGAGGGCCAGACCTCCTCCAGGCTCTTCTCGTGGATCGTGAAGTTTTTCCAAAGCTCATATCCATTTGCGCGTTTGTTAAACTCCTGCTTGGATTTTCCTGTGAAGGAAGTTAGTGCCAAATGGACGATCTTTTCGCATGTCCTGTTATAGGAGTAGCAGCGTTTGATCTGGTCCACCATCGATTTCACCTCCTAGATGTTAAAAAAATGCGATCGGTGAGTAGATTTACAGATGATGAAGAATTGGTGACGATATACGCATAATCGGCAGACGAAGGAAAAAAGCGCTCACCTTCTCCAGCATCAGATCATCAAAAGACATGTCGATCCCAATCGTGATTCCTGTCTGTATCTGATCCGTTTTATGTCGCTTTGGTGGTGGCTCGATCAACCCTATCAAAGATCGAACAAAGCAATGTCGGCCAACCGCATTAGAAAACATCTTTCAACAGAAACAATGGGGTGTGTTGCGAAGCACAAATGGCTCACCAGCTTCAATAGCCTCGCGGCGCTCCTTATCCTTTTGCTTGCGCTTCAGCTTTTCCTGTACTCGCAGCATAGGCTTTCGTTCCAGAAATTGTTGCTGTTTTAGTAGTTTCTTTGTCGCGTTCCTCGAAAGGGGTTTCCCGTCGGGTCCGATCATGGGTGGCGCTCTTGGTTTCCAGAATGGGTTGTTCTGTGAGTTGGGGTTTTGTGCTTGTGCTGAGGCTGCTGTATCCTCGGGCGTTGCGCTTTGGGCCTCTCCCTCGCGGGTGCTGTTGTTGGCGGGCGAGGGTTCAGTTGGTGGTGAAGTGGGCGCCAAGGCAGAAGCATCTTCTGTCGAGACTTGGTCCTGCAGTGTCTTTTGACCAGTAACCTCCATGCTTTTCGGTTCGCGTAGGTGTGGGCGGGTCAGTGAATGAGGGTTGAGGATGAGAGTCGCAGGTTGCAAGCGTGAAATAGAAGAGTGGTGACTGTCGAAGCATTGTGTTGTTTATTGTCCTACAACCCATAGTTGAAATGTTATTAAACAACCTTTCCATATCCGTCTTCACACCATAATCCACATCACTTTGGGAGCCCCCGTGGCATCATTCTTGGATGTCGAAGATGACTCCAGTGCTTGCTGACTGGCGGTGGTAGTGGTGCTGGCGACACTAGGATGAGGAGTAGCTCAGAAATAAAAAGCGCGAGCTGGACGTGCTGGATTTTATTGGGTAAAGACTGAGGTTCAAGTAAGGGAGGCGCGTGTCTTGAATACTAAGTAGTTTCAATATTTTTGTCCAATACAATATCTCTGACATTGTTCCTATTTCTCTCCCTGCTTTGCAACACTCTTAGCGATATAGAATGGCTCGACACTCCTCTTTTGTCAGTTTTCTCCCTTTAATCCGTCTGTGCTTGTTAATGTGAATGTGCGTACTGTCGGTAGGGCGAAGTCCTGCAGCTTCTTGATTCGAGCCCGTAACACCTTCGCGTAGGAAGGCTAGGAGGCAACAGGAACAGTATTTAACCTAAGACGTTTTTTCTTTCGGTACCTGTCGCCTATTGATGTGGAGAGGGCCTTGACCACTTGAAGCGAATAATCATCTTCATCCGCAGCAGCTGGTCCTTTGTCTTCTTCGTCTTCCGTCTCTGAATCAGTGACCTCGAACTCCAAGGGAGAGGCTGGACGCTCGTCAAGGCATACTCGATCCTGAATAATATACCGCTCTTCCTTTTGTGTTGAGCGTCTAACTTCGTCGCACTTGTCCAATCCCTCGTATAGATAGAATCTGACCACGTCAAAATCGGATCCATCGTTTATGTCCGCAACATAGCGCTTCGTTAACCCCCATGTTTCCTCAATTAGATTGAGGTCTGGATGGTAAGGAGGCAGCCACAGAATATGATAGCCATATCTAGAAGGGATTAATGTCGTACTTACCATTCCATGTATAAGACAATCTGTGGTATTCAAGTTGGGCTTGCAAGGACCCGTCGAAGTAGGCTGTCGTACCGACGTTGTCAAAGAGGTCGCGATCCAAATTACTAGCACAGCATGCAGATAGATGCGTCTTTGTTTACTTGTTTGTATGTCATTGTCACCATAAAGTCATTCAAATAGATTGTTTAAAGGATCCATTCTTTATTGCATCGTCTGTTATTCCTACAATTCCTATCGGTACCATCGGCTCAACTTGCTATCAGTCAACCTTGGTTGCAAAGGTTGCGCAGAGTACACCACGAGCAGGTTGCAAGTCATCGTACTCCGAAAAAAAATACCGTACAAAGCCCAAAGAGACCAAGTGGATAAAAAAAAGGGTTCAGAAACATTCTCAGGAACTCTTTTGTTTTTGCGTGAAGAAAAGGCGAAGCTCCTTGGCCTGAGGGCACGACCAGAGGTGATGATAACCTAAAGGGAGCAGGGGAATGAGGGAATTTGGTGCTCCCGGCCCAAATGCACTACTAGGGTTAATAAACCCTCTGAGGAGCGGGTATAATCCACAGGTTGAAAACCTGGGATGGGTTATCGAGGGCACGCAAAGGTGAGGGGTTACAGCCCCAGGATCGAAGTCAAAACTCCTGGAACCTCTATATTTTCTATCTAAGGAGCGGTGGAGAGGGGGTAGTGGAGTGGGCTTTCTGACGAGAGCGCGTGTGGAGGAGGGCTGCTGACGAGAGTGAGCACAGGAGGTGGGAGTGGGCAGGAGGAGAGTGGAACTGGGTAAAGGACGAAAGGCGAAGTTGTGTCAGTGAAGAGAAGATGTATGGGGTGGAGGGTGGAGAGTGGAAGGTGAAGAGCAAAGAAAAATAACTTATATACCTATATCATACGTACCTGGAAAGAAACTTGCCGTAGAGCGTGCTGGGAAGAGTGTGGAGGAGGTGGAGGAGGTGGAGGAGGTGGGGAAGGGGGAAGAAGGAACGCGTAAGAGGAAAGAAAGAGGTGGAACAAAGTCGAACTTTAAATGTGCCGCGTGGTCGGTGGCTGAGTCGATAGCAAGGGGTCTATGGAGACCGCAGGGCTCATATGGCCGCTGGGAACTGGGAGGCGGACTATGGAGAACGAGACAGTAGTGAGCGTGTGCCTGGGAGTGAGCGAGCAACGCGCACGGCTCATCAGAGAAAAAGGAATCGTCATTCAGCGCTATCCACCATGAGCCCAACTTGCATCAACATCGCCTTTGCCAGCGATGAGTGTACTTTTGACAGCGAAAGTGCATGGTGGCGGACATGTTGCCACCAATTTCATGTTGAAGGTTGTTGAAGGTTGCTGATGTTCTGTTCGCGTGGTTTCTAAACAACCTTAAAAAAGGAGTGCCAACAAACAGCGCACCTACCACACGCGACTCAGCCCAAGCGAGCACTGCCAATAAAGTTTGCATCAGATTCGGAAAACATAAAACATTGATAACATCAACATGGGTTTGTTATCCGACAGCGGCAGCTGGAAGAGGAGTGGCAGCAGGAGAGGCGACAGCAGGAGGAGCAGCGACGCCTGCGGGACATCGAGAGACGGGCTCGACACAGAGAAGAACGACGAAGACGACGCCATTTATATCGTAGATATATGAATGTGGATGCAGAGGCGTGTATAGACCACTTGCACGAGGATGCGCACAAGGCGGTGGACAATATGACGACACCTGTTCGCCAACCATTACCGGCAGTAACAGATGAAATTGAGCGAGATTTACTGGGATTGGCACTCCAGGCACCAACAATCCAGCAAATTCGGACAGCTAGGAGACGTTTGCAAACACATCAAAGGCTTCACTTCTGCTCAGATGGGTCAGTGATTCACAACGGCACAGAGCAGGTTAGTGCAGCATTTGGAGTTGTCGTTTCTGTGGATGGTGGTCCCTACACAACGGCGTTCAGTGGACGGGTCGGTGGATACGCGTCGTCAACAATTGCAGAGATGTGTGGGTTCTTGGCAACAATTCTTATCAGCCCAAGGGAAGAGAACGTCGACATCTACATCGACAATCTCACAGTTGTCAACGATTTCAAGGAGTTGGTGCAGCAGCGGGATTCAGCAACAGCAAGGCAGCGTTTGAGATCTGCAGATGCACAGTGGTGGGCGATGGTGCATTATGCCTTCTTGCAACAAGAACAAGGTATATCTGTGCATTGGATACGAGGACATGCTGGACACCGTGGCAACGAGGCTGCAGACACTGTTGCCAAGGCAGCACATGGGATCGATACAGGACTATGGAGGCTAGACGCAACGCAACACCATGATTTGAAATGCCACGCACAGTTTGCAACACACAGTGCAGACCTGGACTTGAGGAGGATACTGAAGCTGCAGTCCGCGGTGCGACACCATTATCAGTGGACATTGCAGCATCGAACGAGGACCTACATCAAGGATTGGCGGTCGGTAGCATGGGCGCCGACGCTGCGGATCCTACACGATAATAACCCGCCAAAGCGCTTATACACCAGTCTGGAAGACTGTCGTTTACGTTCGCACAGGATCAAGAAGTTGCATGGAGATTTGCCGACATTGCAGGCGATGAAGAAACGACATCCAGATACTCACCAAACGGATATATGTCGTAGGTGTGAAAGGGAAGCAGAGACGAACGATCATCTTTGGCGTTGTTCAGCTACCTTGTGCGACCAGCGACAAGAGTGGAGGGATGCGGTGGAGGAGGTGGAGTCGAATGGATATCGTGCATGGAGACAGGCAGTGCGAAAATGGGAACAGGAGAGAGAGGAGGCCGAACGGAAGGACAAGCCCTTCACTGCGACTTGTCCCAACTTCTCGGCAACAGGAACGAACGCTATCTGGGAGTCAATGCAGTAGATTCAGGGGACGGCGGAAAGACGAGGGGCATATCACGTTGCGGAAGGAGAAGTACCGGAGAGTGAGGCAGATTGGGAGGTCAAGGAGTTATACCGAGGTTTGGTGCCAACGAGA
This sequence comes from Gamsiella multidivaricata, assembly GCF_025024155.1. NCBI lineage: Eukaryota > Fungi > Mortierellomycota > Mortierellomycetes > Mortierellales > Mortierellaceae > Gamsiella > Gamsiella multidivaricata. The sequence continues at coordinate 71,011 of NW_026251764.1, forward strand.
CTCATTGAGACCTGGAAGCAGCTATTTACCACCACCAAGTGGATTGCGACGATCATGGTGACAAAGTTCGTGAGCAGGATCGAAGAGTTTGGCAGGACCAAGATATGGAACAAACGATGCGAGGACACTGTCGCCTGGGAAAAGTCAGTTGGAATCACCTTTATGAGCAAACGCGCCGGAGGACGCAACGGTGATCGGGGACGCCAACGTAGTGTTGGTGATTTCTCTGATTTGAAAGGGAGACGGTTACTTGCAGCGGGGATCCAGGAAGGTAGACGGACTGCGGATTATAGGGTGCTGCAGCATTGTTTGGGGCGAGGGAAGTTGGACATAATGGAGGGTTTATTCGGTTTAAAAACAACTTTATTAACATTGGATCTGGATTAGGAGACGTGTATCGCGCAACAGGTCACGTAGGAGTTAGGTTAGGCTAGCTATGCGACATGGGTTATGAATTTGACGCCTCAAGCCAACATAGTTGGTAAGGGATGCGGCTCTGCCGTGCATGGAAGGCATCTATGGCTTCAAGGCCTTTGCGGACCATGCGTCGCGCGCTCATGGGGGTTTATGTTAATAAAAAAAAAGAAAATCAACATGAGTTTGTTATGCTGCATGGTTCATATTTACTGCAGCAGAGAAGAGGCGGCGGACGCAGCGCCTCCATTCCATCAAAGGACAAGAGCGTTGTCCCTAGTGCGAAATATACTAACATCACCTCGACTAGTGCGTGCAAGCGATTGCGATTCGACAAACCCGATTTCTCGTGGAGGACAAGAATAAACGATAAGAATACAATGAACATGAGGTCCACAAAGAGACATCCACTGCGGAAGAAATTCTTTCTTCTTCATTGCTATTTCCTTTACCTGCAGCAATAGCAAAGAGACTTTCGTACTGGCAGGAAGTGCGGAGGAAAGGAAATACTAAAGTGGTTGGCGAGCCATTTCTATGCGATAAAGACGTGCTCAAACGCACTCAGGCGAAATAAAGCACTGCTTTAAACAGCTGAAAATCAGCAAAACGAATATATTATGGGTGAAAACAAATGAGTTGACCGGGCAACTCAGGTCAACTCACTTTGATCCTTTAATGTCCACTCAACTCAAATGACGCCTGGGTCAGCTCAAAATTGTGCCTGCGCCCAAAAATAAAGGCAGACTGGATTAACCATCCCATTTCTCGCTCCTACACTCTTAACTCACTCCCATACTCCATTTATTCGCGTTCATAGGCAGCACCAAGCTCAGCATCAACCTAGTTTTCTTCGCCTGGGGTAAGTGTAGCTCCGTTGATGCATGCCTCCTTGAAGTGGCAGAACATGGTGCTGATACGATTTGATCCATATCTTCGATGAAGGATAAAGCCTATGTCTCCTCTTTCAATCTCGCTGCTCAATGGCGTACGATCATCGCAGCCGAATAACATTTGCTGGATTTCTTTGCAAAGTGCTATCTTAACCGCAGATAGTGCAACACTTCGCATGGCTGCGTGAGGCGAGAGATGTAGAGATTGACATCGCAATGTATCTCGCTTCTGGGCAATGACCTCTGAAACAAGAGGAACCTTGTATTCTGGTCTCTCGGTCATCTCATACAGTTACTTCTTGTTGGGCGCATTGAGCACATTGGCATCAGCGTTCATCTTCTGAAGCCGCTAATACAGCTCACTTTTACTGAGTTGAGAAAGTGTCCTGTGCTTCTCAGGCTGATCGTCCCGCTCGGTCTCAGTATTTTACTGACTGTATTCTCAGTATTCCTTACGATGATACTTGGCATTGTCCATGAAAAATACAACTTCAGGAAACCCTAGATCCTCCTTGCAGTAGCGACACAGCTCGTCCAGGTACATCTCGAAAATCTGTGCGTTCATATTCTCGTGATAATCACTTGTTCTCCCATTTTTTGCTGGCCAAACCCGTGGCTCCCCAATCTATCCATACTTTCAGCTAACATGGCTGATGCAGCACTGCTTCCCCTTGTTCGTACGGTGTACCGTCATCCCATTAGTGAACCAGGGCTGTTAAGAACAAAAATGAAAGCAGAACATGCGTTCTTCTATCCGAGATGAAGCCATAAACGCATTTTAAACAAACATAACCAACCTTGCTATTGACATGGTTCTGGTTACAGTAGAATTCGTCCGAATACACAAACACGGCGTCCTTATATTTGTCGGACCGTCGCCCTTGAAGGTAGTGCCACCTCTTGGCCTTGGTATCCTCGGTCTCGACAAAATTCCTAGTGTTTCCGACATCCTGATAACGGAAACCCATTTTCTTCATCAACAAGCGAATCGTTTCCTTGCATGGAGTCTTGAATTGATCCGCGAATAGCATCTTGATATGGTTAAAAAGGACTCTAAAGTTAACAGCTTGTCCCTTGGTATTCATTTCCGTTGCGATTCGTCGAAGGTCTGAAGCAAACGATAGAATGTGATTGTAGCGTGGATACTTGTCTCCAGCGTCTCTGCTATCCTTTCTCAACACGGTATTCTTGACAGTAATTAGTGAGAATCCCATGTAATAGGCCGTTCGTAGAAAACGATCCGATGTCGTAACAGGTTTCGCGTTCCCTTTTTTCTCCCTTGCAAAACTGGTAGCAATGAAGTACTGCTCTACGCTCCTCTACAGACCCTTTTTACTGAAGGCCGCTTAAGCTGTTTGACTGAAACGAACGTATTGCTAGGAGGTGGGAATTTTCGTAACTCTCTGGTCTGGCTCTGGAGCAGCTTGACCTCCTTCTGCAGTTTCTCAATCAGCTTCAAAGCCTCCGAAGCTACTGGCTCTTCCTCTTTTTCCAGATCATTGGACAGAGTTTCGGAAGGAGGATCAACGCAGGGGCGTCTTATTACTCGTGGCTGCTTGTTGTGGAGGGTCTTATGTCTGACTCAGTCATGTCGTCGTGTCCAGGTTGCACCACAGGAGCACAGGGATGGGCTGGGTCGGAGGTGTTCCCGCTTATTGTTCTGCTTGAAATAAAACTTGCGGCGGAAGCTCTAGTCGCGGTCAGGCTTAGGACAGACATGTGGCAGCGGAGGTTTCGGTGGATCTTGAACTTGTTGCTGCATCGGTGTCTTGTTTTAAATGGCTACAGGTGAAAAAGGGGGATGGGAGCAAAAGCGAAGTGTAGGGACGAAGTCTTTGAAAGCTGAAGCTGAAGAGATAAGCTGAGGTGTATGAGTGAGAGAATGTAACGTAAAGAAAAGGAGACAGTCCTCCCAGTACCACACTGGGCATGAAGACCATGGGGTGGTTAGTAGTATCGTCAACAGATGCCATAATACCCTTATGGAGGAACAGCATAGCACCATATGTAGAGCACAGCAAACTGCGTTTTTAAACAAGACTGGGACACCATCGCGCAGCCATGGCTCCACACCGTTCACCTTCACCAACAAAGGCCGTAAGTGGCAGCAGGACACGCGCAATGAACAAACCCTGATTGAATGGGACCACCACCGCACAGACCTCAGTCTGTTTGCTGTGTCTTGTCTTATCTCGTTTCGCTCCGCTGATTGGCGAAAGGGAAGTTCTGTCCTAATTAGGAAATGCTGTACGCTGCAGTCGACTGCGCCCAAACGGATTTTTTCATATTTAAACCCTGTTTGCATTTTCGGCTGCACTCTATCTTTTGCCTACTCTCAAAGATATACACTCTACACAACTAGAAAGGAAAGAGTGCGCATCTGGATGAATGCCGCTCCGTTTTCGATACCTTCCCAACTTATTCGTGTTACTTGGTGTACGTAGCATCGCTTGGTCAAAGTGGATTGAACCGGTCAAAAACATCAGCTCTGCAATGAATCCCATGCCACCTTAAAGATAGACGCTTCAGATGTAATTACTTTGCACAAGCAAAACAATGGCGCACGTGTTAGTCTCATATTCCTGAAGATCTGCTTCAACTTGTGCTATGAAGGACAAAAGGCATTCTGTTGTACATAAAATATTTATTTTTCGTCTTTTTTTTTTTTTGCAAGGACTATTTTCAGAGATGATTTGTTCGTGTGTTTCTGTGCAAGGGCGTGTGTATGTGTGTGTGTGTGTGTGTGCATCCTACGGGTGCTAGCTAATGAGAGCCCCAGAGCTTCATGAGGTTCAGAGCAGCATCAAGGACCACCTTGTCAGGCTCTTCTGGCCCTTCGCCAGTCCACCGTTGTGATCCAGGGCCAGTGCCCTCGCTTGGTCTCTCTCTTTCATGTCCTGGATCGCGGGGAGGATATGGTCCGTAACGATCCGCGCCGTGCTCATTATATGGCGGGTGACCATCGCGATAACGATGTGGTGGATGCCCATAGGCATATCCGGACTGTCCTTGACGGTATCCGTGGTAATCATGGTGGGGAGGAGGAGGAGGATGTGGTGACTCGTGGTATGGACCGTGAGGATGATAATCCGGGCCTACGGGATAGGGCTGGCTCTGTGAATGTGAGCGGGAGTGAGACCGCGATGGGCTCGGATAGAACGATCGTGCATGGGCTCCATAACCACGGTCATCTGCATAGTCCGGGTGGCCAGATCCATTCTCATATCGCGGCGTCGCATAGGCCCTGCCAGTGTCGTAGCCGCTGTGGCTCTCATGATGGCCTGCATCATGGCCCATCAATCTCTCATGACGAGGACTGGATGGGCGCGACAAGGCGGATGATGGGTCTTGTTTCTCCATTGGATTGTCTCCCTTGACACCTCCAGGGCGAGTCGGAATATCCTGTTTACCCTTGCTTTTCAGCACGATCACCTCTGGCTGACGTGGTGGGCGAGGGGTGTACGGCTTCTCCTTCTTCTTTGCCGATACTTGATCCTTCATGTCTGACTCCTCTGTCCTTGCGCGTCCTTCCGCTGCCCGTCCATGGTTAGCACGCTCCCCCTGCCCCTCATCGGCGGCGGCTTGGATGCTCGCACGTTCTGCCACTTCAGCCATCTCCTGGAGACGGCTAGGACCCATGCCTTGCTTATCGTCTGCACCCTTTTGATCTTCCTGTTGCTGTTCGTCGTGTGCCTGCTGCTTTGCTGCCAGCATGTATCCATTGGCATTCTCGCTGCTCAAAAGCATGGAGCGCTGCTCCATTGCCGCCATACACTGGTTCTGGACACCATCCATTCGCAAATGTCTAACTAATGCATCTTGGCGCACAAAGGTTGCCTCGCAGACGATACATTTGTATGGTTTCTCCGACAAATGCTTCTTGGCATGACGATCGCGATCATGGCGCCTCGAAAAAGCAAAGTTGCATGAGGAGCAGACAAACGGGCGCGCTTTGGAGTGTGTGCGCATGTGTGATCGGAGGTTGAACAAACGCGAGAAGCTCTTGTCGCAGTCGGGTTCCGGGCAAGCATGTTGGGGCTTGGGTTTGTTGGGATTCTTGCCCTTGGTGGTGCTATCCAGCAAGGATGATACACCAGGTATTCCATCAGTAGGGAGGCCTGCCTTGGAGCGCTCCTTCAACTGCTCACTCACATAGGCTGCATGCAGATTCGCAGACGCCCTCTGTCCAATGCCCAGCTCGCTCAACTCATGCGGCTCCTGGCGCTTCTTGGCCGGTTTCGTGTTGCTCGCGGACGGTGCCATCTTTGGGTGGGTCTCCTCCATAGGCTCCGCACCCGATGCGGGCTCTTTGTTGTAGGTCCATGATGAAGGCGCATGGTCATCGTATGAAAGGCTCTTGTTCCTTGAGCGAATGCTAGCCTCATCATGCTCATGTTGCAACGACCTTGGTGAAAGAGGAACAACTGCGGATGTGGGTGAGGATGGGTCCGCAGATGAGAAGGAGGGCGCAAACGACTTCTCTATTTGGGCACCTTGGGCGGAAGGGCTGTCTGAAACAAGATTCGATAGCGACATGGCCGCAAGCCGTTTGTTGGGAAGAGAGCCGTCAGAGGCGCCCTGGACAGATCCAGCAGAATCAAACCTGGATAAGAACACACTGGTCAGACTCATGTTCAAGCCATTGCTTCCAATAAATGAACGCCACCAAAAAGAGTACAGACACAACGATGCATACCTTGGAGGAGGCGAGGACAGTCTGCGCTTCATTGGCTTGGGCGATGTCATTGTTGCGGGTTCTGAGGCCAATGCCTCGGGGACCATTCCAGGGCCTGCATTCTTGATAGTTTCAGACATCAGGATATTCTTTCCATGATGCAGCTCGAACGTGACACTACCGATATTATATCTCAGATCGTTAGTGCGGATGAAAAGTGGCATCGAAAACGTGAACAGTGCAATGCCACCATTCACATCCACCTACATGTAACCAAAGTTCTCATTAGCGAGAACGTGGTGTGATGGTGGACAGCAAATCTTGAAGAAAAGCCGGACTTCACGGCCTGTGGAAAAAAACAGTCGTTGGGGCGATGGCACAGCCGGATCAGGGCCCACAACCTGAAACGTGTCCCGTTTCTTTATCTATGTGAGAATAAAAAAACGCGTCTGATTAGTCGTCACCACAATCACCATTGCCTGCAGACCAGGCTCGATTTGATTGAATCGCTTTTCCATGAACAAATGAAAGTACATACTTTGCACCGATCACAGGCAGTGACGAGATCCTGGGACTTGTATGTTTCTGGATCGACCACGGACTTCGCCAGACGCGGAAAGATCTTCAGGACAAGATCGCACTCGCCTAGAAAAGCAACATTGAACATTGTTATGTCAGCTTCAGTTCATCTGGTGCAATGAACCTTTTCCAAAGACGGTGACGATTAATATGTAAGCGGAATCAAAAAGAAGGTTGTCGAGCACATCGCCCCTCGCCCGTCACCCATCGGTGAGCGTGTGATACGATAATAGAATTGATTCAGGTAAGATAGGACAAGAGCTGTTGGAGCATGCACTTGCATGCATCGCGAACTCGCTCCGAGGTGTGACATACACCACTTGATGGCGCCTTTCAACTGACAGTTGGATTAAGTGATTAACCATCGTTCATGTTCAACAGGTAGGCTGCCCATTACGTCGGCAGTTAACGTTAAAGTGCCTAAAGGGTTTGAGCTACTTGTTTTCTTAGGTGCAACCATGATACGGGGAGTGGGAGGTGGAAAGAAACGCCGAGTGCAATTTTTTGTTTGTACTTTGGGTGAGGAAGAGAAAGGAGGAAGGGAAAGACACGCCGCCCAACATGCAACGCGTACCAGATAGGTATAGTGCATACATAATAAAAAAGATAAACAAAACAGAAAATAATATAAAAAACGAATGTGCATCGGATTCACCGATCAGACCAGATCGGGGTGAAGATTGAGATGAGGAAAGAATGTGATGTGATCTTACCCGGAGAGGACTGTCGCTGGCCAGGGATGGGCAAACGGTAGTTCTTTGGGATGTAGATCGAGCTCCAGGGGGCGAGGGTGGTCTGGTTGGAGTAACGCAGACAGAAGACAACGCTTGCGGTGCAGTCGCGACTGAACCTGGAGACATTGAGAGTGATGGGTTTGGAAGCGAGACTGGGCTCGTCCAGGGGGATGGAGCTGGACCACTGCTTTTGCTGGTGTTGCAGCTGGTGCTGCAGCTGGTGGTGGTGGTGGTGTTGAAGCTGATGCGGGTGATGATGCTGGTCCTGCAGCTGGAGCTGTTGTTGCTGTTGCTGATCCAGTAACTGAAGCGGCTGACGGTGCATGTCTGGGTCGTGCGTTGAAGCAACGGCGGTGACAGTAGTAGCAGCAGCAGCAGCAGAGGAAGATGGATCGGACAAGCTGCTTGTTCAGTGTCGAACAAAAAGACGAAGAAAAAAAAGAGTATGTTTTAGTGAGAAAAAGAGATGTAGATAACAGGGCGCAGCTGATGAACAAAAAAGGAACACAAGCAACCCAAAGGAACATGGGCAACCAACCAAGGCACACCCATCGCAGTTAAGGAAGGAAGGACAATGATTTCTTAATCGCGACATACGGACACATATAACACTGCATACGCCTTCACGCGTGCAATGGTGATGGTGATAGTGAATGCGGCTTCCCTTCTGACTTCTTCCCGTTCGTTCGGAGTGTGTTGTTTGGGCAAAATGCATTTAGTGCGTTTGTCTGTTTGTAATATGAGATGTGGGAACTGGGACAAAGAGGGAATCGTGCAGGGGTGAGCTGGGTGGAACAGCCTGGGATGGAATGACTCTGGGAAGAGGGGGACGGGCACAACAGGGCCCATACTTAAAATGTATACACACCCTCCCTCTCTCTTTCCACTGCAATTCACTACGTTCGATCCATGGAAAAAACAGGAGGGAGAGAAGAATGCAATCGAACATCCATGGAGATATATCACGTAGGAAAGCAAGATCGTTCTCCTGATAGCTGTGCAAAGCCCAATCTCCCTTTTCTTGTTGACTGTAGACCCCCACGGGTAGAGCGGAAACCCATTCCCCAGCCCCTCTCTTCGTTGTCAACTAACGTAGATGAAGAAGAACAGCAAAAAAAAAAAAAAAAGGACACCCACGAAACAATCGCCTCCGAACTGCGTTGAGGGAGAACAGGGTTTGTTATCCCTTTGGGCTAAACTGGTCATAGCCCAGCCTTTTTTTTGCAGCTGCAGTACATCTGTACGTTGTTTGTTTCTGGAAGTCTCCTCACAACTCGCAGCTCCGGAAAGTGAAAGCGCGGCAGTGTATACCAAAAAAAAAAAAAAAAAAAAAGGTATAGTGTATACCAATGCCACGCTTATACCCTATAACGTACTCTCCATACGCACTTCAAAGGAAATCATCAAGGAATGGGCAGAAATGAATCAATTGCCTTGTGTTTTTCGGTTCTCCTACCTTGAACTAGTCATGGTCATACTAAAGTGCCTTCAACAGCGACTGGGTGTAAATTCAAACGAAAACTCGATTGCCACAGGTTCGGCTGTAGTTTTCGAACGACGTCAATGGATGAAGTGGAATAAAAGAATCCCTATCAATTGAGAAGGGCCAGAAAGCGCGTTTGAGAATCAGCAACATTACTCGAGGCACCATCGGGCAGGCAAGAAAGGGGTTACATTCACGTTCAAGCCAATGCTCCTTTGCTTCGGTTGCAATTGCAAGTGCGAAATGTGAAGTGTGTAAAAGAAGTCAAAAGAAGCAAATACTGCTACTACGATAGCAGGGCTAAAGTAGCAATTGCGCTCGATACGCATTCGCCAGCCTTTTAAAAATGCGCCCAAGGAGGAATTCATAAAAATACACGATGCGAGCAAAGCAAAAGGGCAAATAGAATTGGCTCTCAGCTTTCGGGGCTAGTTCACGGTATCTGGTGGTGGCTATCTGTCTGGTGCTCCGCCAAAGCCCCCGGTTGATGAGCTAGAAGTCCATGGAAGCATCGAATCCTGTTACCGCCCCTTGGACACTGCCGTCTCCATCATAATGTTTGTCATGTCCAATATGGGCTTTGTCTTCGTGTGGGATGTGATTGAGAACCGAACATGTTCCCGAGACGAATAGGTGAGAAAATAATAATAAAGAGAGTGTGAGAAAGGAAGCGATGGATCTTACTCGAGACGAATGATCAACCGATTGTCTGAATGCAGGGGAGAGGATAGCCAGAAAGAGATCTCGGATCTGATGAGGGAGGAATGGCTTGAAGAGAGAGAGAGTGGGAGGGAGCAAGGATCTCAAGCCGGACAATCGGATGTGGAAGAAAGAGCGAAGAGGAGGATGCGGAAAAGGACTCAGAAGGGGGGGGGAAAATTGGGCACAGCAGCCCCGAGTGAGTGAGGAAAAAAACACTCTCCAGAGGGGCGCAGACCTCTCTGCCGACCTGCTTTGCCCTGTCTCATTCTGCCAATGATCTTATTTTGAGTGCTCTCAATCCCGTCATCACACACCCAGAGTACCGCACCCGTAATGGAAAGAGTGCGTGTGTACATGTAGATGCATAGGCGAACCGGGGAAGGATCCCTTTACCTCCTCATGGCGATGGCTCTCTCATTCACAAGACAAATACTCGCTCCCAACCCGCGCACGAGCGCACGCATATACAGCGCAAACGGACACGCAAAATACATATCAACATTGACATGCAGATGCACAAACGCACACACCACTTCAACCACTCCCCGCCACTCCACCATGTCGCACCACAACTGCAAGCAATGAACACCTGCGCATTTGATCCTATCGGCAGCCTCGATTGATCTCAATAATTAAAGATCGGTTGTTCTGCTAAAGCCATTATCAACGGGCATTTGTATGTGGTACTCGATGAACGAAAGAGGAAGATGTGCACACCAGAAACATGTTTTTTTTTGTCTCATGCTAGGGGACTTTGGTTGGGATGCAGCTGCCGACCATTTCGTCCATGACGGATTTCAATTGCCTCAATCGAACGAACAATGTTCAGTTCAGCTCGCTCAAGACAATGAACGAAAGATAGGACCAGGGACTTTCACTGCTTCATAAAAGGCAAGTTGAGAGCAGTTGATTGGCCTTACTCAGCCTTCCATATTCCCATAGTAACGCAACGGGGCGTTTCTTCTCATGGTAGAGGATATTCAATAGCCCACCGCTGTCTTCGTGTGCCTTTTAGGGGTCTTTTGTTGTGCAATACAATTTAAGGTTGGCAGGTCTTTCATGCATATTTGATCAGACGTCACTGCATCCATCGTCTACGCCCAAATCCTTGTTGACGGCGCAGCCGAACATCGTGAAGAAACAGCAACTGAGGATCAAATGCGCTTAAAAATGGCATGGTAATGGAGGATGGGGCAATGACACTCAATTGCTGGCAGTATATACACTGCTGATCAAGATTGCATTTTTTGGCCCAGGTCCTTTTGGTTCTCTCCACATTCTTGCAGGATAACCTTAATTAATCTAGGCAGCTACTTGGGATATGTCTTCCTCACAGGCGCAACCGCCGTTTGCAATCAGGCAACAGAAAGATGTGGTTGACAATGGCCTAGCTTGCTCTAATTCATGTGGCTTTGTAATTTGCACATGGCTACCTTTGCTGCATATGCATGCTATTTGTGTCGTCAGCGACTGCGCCGACTGCAGCACTCAAAACAGAGCGTCCCTGGTCGTTCAGAGTTCGGCGAAGCAGCAAAAGATTTTTTAAACACTAGCCGTTAATTTCCAACAGCAATCCTTTATTTCCTGCATTATGCATTCCACAGGGAACATTTGATTTTTACACTCCCTGCTCTTTCGCATTCAAACATGGCACAAGCAACTCATTGTTCTCCTAGAACTAAATATCTTACATGCTCAATTGATCCTTTTATTTTTTAAGTAACATATTATACAAAAAAAAACATAACAAAAACTATAGTACAAAGGATGGAAAAGACTGGGAATCGCTTAAGCAATGGTCGATCGCCAGTTGCGGGCGCGCTCAAAGCCGTTCTGACCATACTGGTAGTCCACAAATGTCTCGTAGATCTCCTCCTGAGAGTTCATCACAAATGGACCGCGTTGGACAATGGGCTCCTTCAAGGGCTCGCCCGCGATCACCACAAAGTGTGCATCCTCGTCCTTGGTCCTGATCTTGATCGTCGTGGTACCATCCTCCGAGAACGTAAGAGTATGGTGGGCTTTGCCCTCAAATTCCTTGTCACCAATAAATGCTGTACCCTTGAGCATATAGATAAATCTGGTATAGCTGGCAGGGATGGACTGCTCGACCGTCTTGTTCTTGTCCATCTTGAAGTCCAAATACATAGTGGGTGTGCGAGTGCAAACCTTGCTCTCTACGCCATGCGACTCATCCGCAATGACCTTGATGGCGACACCCTCCTCAGGTGTAGCGCGAGGGATCTCCTTGTCGAGTAGTTCCTGGTATTGGGGCTCGCACATCTTGTGCTCTTTGGGCAAGTTAATCCAGAGCTGTAGACCATGGGCACGGGTCTGGGACTTGACTGGCATCTCCGAGTGAACAATACCGCGCCCGGCGGTCATCCACTGCAGGTCGCCAGGTCCGATGGTTCCCTTGTGTCCTGCAAAGTCCTCATGCTGGAACTGACCCTCAAGCATGTAGGTCACGGTCTCGAAGCCGCGATGAGGATGGTCAGGAAAACCGCCGTTCTTGTCGACATTGAACTCGTCGAGCATGAGGAAGGGGTCGTGGTTGCGAAGCTCAGGACGGCCGATGGATCGGCGGACTCGAGCACCGACACCCTCGCCTTGTTCACGAGAGAGGACGGACTTGACAATGGATCTTGAAGTTCTGGCGAGAGTTGAAGCCATGGTAGAACTGGTTTGTTGTGGGATGTGTGTGAAAGTGCTTGTAAGGCTGAGAAATGTTGGAGTCGGTCGAACTGTGGGTTCTTTTTATCCCTCCTTGGAACAAACTTTCTGACCAATTGGCTTCTGTAAGCAGCTTCACAAATTCCTCCTCTCTCTGACAAGCCACCACGAGCGCTTATCATCCCGCGATCTTCGCTGGACAGGCACCGCTTTCCTTTTTTGGACGATGGAGAAAAAAAAATGGAATACCAGTCTTGAAAACACAGGTCATGGACCGATGTCGTGTACATGTCAGCAAGAAGCTATGCAAACTACCCGACAAATCTTCCGCTTTCAATTGTCAGTGCAATTGTTGAGCGCTTGGATGCTACTTATGTTCTAAGAGGCACCACAAGGGAGGAGAAAGATATGCGGTAATAATAAACTTTGTTTCTGAACTCGCGTCGCATCGCGACTGTTGGGACACCAATTTGGTAGTCATTATTACTCTCAATCGCCTTGGCGGCCTTTCACACTACAATCCGTATCCTCGTGGTGATGACAGGTTACTTAAGTCATTTGTGTTCCATCTATCCATATACCAGAATGCCTTACCATTATCACCTTTGTGGTTTTCTTTGCTTCATCTCCCTAGCAAATGAAGTACCCTGCACCGATCCTTGCATACCAAAGACCGAGAATGCAAATATGTCCATCATCTCTGCAGCTCTATCACCATCGACCAGGATACTTTTCTTCCATTTCCTTTCCCACTCTCTCTTTCTTTCTTTCTTTCAATCCTTCTCTCTTAAACATGCGCCCCGCAGCCCATGCTCCCCGGTGGTGCAGCCTTCGCGGACTGCAGATAACCGTGCACTAATGAATTTTCACAGTCGAACATTCGGATAATGTGTATGACCATTTCCCCAGTTACTGTCAAGAACGCCTTTGCACACAAAATGAAAGGTATCTGGCTCTGCATTAGAAATTCAATGGCCATGGATCGGAGAATAAGAAATGAGGTGATGAGCTAGCCTAATTCCATACTCTGTTCATTCTTCGTTTTATTAGGCTCTTTAGGCAGGTGATTGGTCGTCGCGTCAAGAACGCCTTTCATTATCGAAGAACGCTCCCCGTATCATAAGTAGGCACTCATTTTCAGTGGCTCATCTGGCATCGACTTTTTAAGCTACGACATTGACCTGAACGCCTTTCTTTTTTTTTTTTTTTTGAGGTCTGTTATATAGAGCAACTAAGCACCTGGATCTGTAGGGGATATATGGTTCAAGTATGATGAAACAGCACTCTATTACGGGATTACAGGAGGACATTTTATATCCATTAGAGGAAGTTAGAGGGTGGTCGCTAGACCACTTTCGGGCTGTCTATTTACTTTATTAAAGTTTCGACCAGAGTATAATAACTTTACGACTTAGGTATCTATGAATTTACAAGTGTCGGTTTATCAGCTTATCAGCATTGAGTACCTGGGTTTACGCGTTTTAGAAGATCGGCAGAATGCTGCTGGCATTAGCTGATAACAATTGTGCTTTCCAAAAAAAAAAAAAAAAAAAAAAAAAAGGCGGGCAATGATGATAGATGACAGTAGAGTTTATTCCCAGGAGCCGGACCGGTCTCTCAGACCCCACATCTCTATGATCATAATGATTAGCGTCATCTTTCACACTAGTAGTAACACTAGTGCATACTGAGTTTTTGAAACTAAGTGGTTTTGCGGGATCAATTCAGGAACATGTATTTCTGGCAAGCATGTGAACGTGAAAGTACGGACTTTATAATTTTTTTACATGGCTCCCTGTCATCTGGGAATTAAAAGTATGAGGAGATCCTCCGTGCGCCAAACATGAGATCCGAGATGGGGGGGGGAGGGGGATTTGTACCACCATCAATCTCGAAAAAATGGCTGTGCAGCCTGACATCGAACAAAAAAAAAAAAAAAAAAGGATTACTATACAAGTTTTGGCTATAGTTTTATTGTTGGTTCTCTTCATTTGTATAATACAGAAGGACGGACCGAAGAGTCCTGTCCTTTGCTAAAAAGAAATATAAAATAAAATAAAAACATCCCCGTATCCATCAGACCCTCTCAAGTAAGGAAAAAAAATACGCCTGGTCTGCTGGACACCTGGTATCCGTGATATGTTTCATACACAGACGACCGAATCTCGATGGTCTGTGTACATGGGATGTTTCTTCGAAAAAAAACCCCCAAAGAAACACCTGTACCCATCAAAAAAGTAAAAGAGAAAATTGTATACTATTCTAAAATTTGGCAATAACCGCCACGCAGGCGATCAAACCAATGGTCGCAAGGCCGCGCCAGAGGGTATACTGACGGAAGGGAATGCCAAAGATGCTAAAATGATCAATGAGGCAGGAGAAGATCATTTGGGCGCAGACAATAATTGCTGTCGTAGTACCGGCACCGAGTTTGGGGATCGCCAGGATGGTGATGATAACAAAGACTGCACCGATGATACCGCCGGTCCAGGTCCACCAGGGAGCCTTGGCCATCATCAGGGTCAAGTTCGCTGGTGGACGGCCCCGCACCTCAATCAGGAAGTAGATGCATGATGCCACCGCGCCTGTTGTGGAGAATAAAAAGAACCAGGATTAGTTTTTTTGTCGTCTATTCGGAGGAAGTACTGTGGGCGGGATATGTGTTGTGGAACGTCGATTCAGGGTCCCCTCATACAATTGGTGCGGCAACGACAAATGAAAAATAGGATGGCGGGCGGGGATAGATTTTTTTTTTCAGGGTCGATATGCAAGTAATCCATGCCGTCTAAACACATACCGATGCAGAAGACGATGGTCGAGGAAAGACCCTGGCCAGTGTACTGGCCAAGCTTGGAATTGACGGCTCCCTGGGAGGCCGTAGCAATACCACCGACCAGGCAGAGGAAGGCGCAGAAGATGACGTTGTCGAGGAGAGACATAGGTTTTGGCTGGATGGAGCGGACGGAGGATTGCCTGGAGACGACTTTGATGCTAGAAAGATCGGTGGTATGCGATTCGTTGTTATGAAGCATAGATCTGGTTACTGGTGATGGGATAGATAATGTATGTTCTCTTTCTTTCAGTGAAAGAAGAAAACAGGATTATCAAAAGAGTTAAGGGAGAGAGAGAGAGGAATGAGGATCGGTCCGCGTGGAGAGATGCAGAAAGGTATAGTAGATCGGATTAAGGAAAGGAACAGAAGGCTGTTTAGGTGGACAACAAGTGTCAAGTAAAGTGAGGGATTGGTGTGAAGGCGAGTGTGAGAAGGGTTGAACTGAATCTAGCTGAGGAGTTGTTAAAAAGAAGAAAAAAAGGGGCCCTGGATGCTGTCGGGGTCTGGATATTTATACGACAATCCATGGAGTACAGATCATGGCAGGGAGACATGGGCTAAAGAGATTTTCTACTCAGTGGGCAAAAGGGAGGAAGAGTAATAACAAACCATTCAATGAAAAGGTGCCGATAGGCCAGAGTAAAAGCAAGTTGTAACCAAATCAAGTCAATATAGCCAAATCAAGTCAGTTTTCTTTTCTTTATTCACTTTTTCAAGCGGAAAAGGGTTTGTTTACACTTCACTCATGGTAAACGTTATCCCTAGGTTGCTCCTCCTCTAGAAAGGATGTATATAGTATTTAGTCTAGGAAATGAATTGGGCAGGACAGCTACACGCTGCACTACGTAACCGTAGACACAAAAGCAGACGACAGTTCTAGAAAAAAAACACGGGCAGTTAGGTGCATAGGGTTCCTCGTCTCCGGTCTCTCACCTTTTGTTTACAGTCATCTCTGTTAAAAAAAAAAAAAAAAAAAAAGCCAGATCAGAAGGGCAATCTTCCTCGTTGTTAATTGTTGTTATTGTCGTTTTCATAGAAACATTGGTGATCTGTAAAGGCCGCCGCCAAGAGAGATTTCTGCTAAACATGTGTGTTGTGTCTCTAGGCGCAGCAAAAATGAAAACATCAACAACAGAAGAGCGCTCCTTGGGTATATAGTAGTTACTTGGTCTGCAACTGCAAGCTACCACGATTCACTGCGTTTTCGTCCCTGTGGTTCTTTGAGGGACTGCAGATGAGTACCCCAATCAGGAGCAGCGAGCGAGTCGCCACGCGCCAATGGGGCATAAAGAGGGCAAATTAAAACGGCCAATTGAATCAAGTCGTACCTGAATTCCATGCAACTTCTATAGAATAACCTGTCTGTTTTCCCCCATACTTGCCTGCTGAATTCAGAAAAAGCGGGGAATATCCACTTTTTTTTCTTGTTCATGTCGTAAACTCTATTTCACAGCCAGCTCCTGTTCCTTATTGAATATAACACTTTTTATTGCATCTCATTGCAGAAAAAAAAACACTGCGGATTTCCGGTCTATAACTCGCCTTGCTGTTACTTATCCTTCTTGCCAGCCAAAGTTTGAGCTTCAAGCAAAGCAAGTTTCCACTAGATCAAACAAAAACACACGACACAGAGTAATGGGCCCTCCGGCTTTTGGTAGGTTGATTGTTGACATACCCAGGACGATGGGATACAAGCGACAACTCCAGGAGACAAAGTCACGTCTCCATGTTTATATGAATGTACGTTCGAGCTGTGTACGCGTCGAGCAGGACGTCTGCGATAGACGCACACAGATAAAAGGAAGTACAATCGACTACGATCTGCACGCTTGACACACTCTCACGCACACGCTTTCTTTATTTCAAAACCAGACAGCAAAAGGCGGGGTAAGGGCAAGGCAAGACAAAGAGTATGAATGCACCCCAGGCTAAGGGCGAGCGGGAAAATTACCTTTAAAGTCGCACTTTCCCCACCTTTCCGATTCCGATAGCCTTTTTGCTGTTCGGAGGGCATGCACACGAACAGTTGGTTCTGACCAATCGGTCATCGTTCGTTGAAAAACCTGACCCTATGGTCGGCTATCGGGGCCTTTGTATTGGTAACTTTGAAAAAGAGACACAAGAAAAAAAAACACGGGCGAGCGTAAAGAGAACCCTGTGAGCGAGCGGAGTAAAAAAAAAAAAAAGGAGACACTGTAGACATATCCGCCTTCGAGTCTACGGATTATTTTGTACAATCATACATTATCATATCCCCCGCGTTTCGATGTTGCCATATGGAGGAATCTCCCCCGTATATTTCCCTTACTCCGTACAGAGCCAAACTTCGAATAATCCATGCTCTCTCTTCCATTATCCGTGATGGACCTGCACTCCCGATCGCATGATGAGCCAGAGTCGTGGAGAGAGAGAAAAGATAGTCTTTTTTTCGAGTCCGACTCACTCGATCGTGGGGTGGACTTCTATATATGTTAAAACCTGGAGACCAGGATCCTTGGTACCCTGCAGATGATGCCACATGGTGCTACACAATCCGCTGGTTTCGGCAAATGCAAAAGAAGAGGACGTTTTTGCTACTTTCTTAGGCCCTCAAATGATCACTTCTGCGGATCTGAAAGTAGGTATACTATTTACTCTTATTCTGTTCCGCTCGCGAACAGCAGACGGGGGATCGTTGCGAAAATGCCGGCGCCAAGACCAAACAAAAAACAAAACCATTGGCAACATATCCTCAAAAGTACATTCTTTCGCACACACGCACACTTGTAAACTACTAGTTTTATTTTTTATTTTTATCCGCATGAACGCGCAGCCTGGAAGAATCCGTAGACGAATAAGCAACCGCTATGGTCCTCCTCGTTAATGCGTAAGCCTCCAAAAGACACGATTTTCATCCTAGTATTGCGAGCAGTGCCGCCCAACACAAACCAATTTCTCGATTAATTCGGATGGTAAACATTTAGGTCCGTCCGTTATCATGCTGGTACGGGAGCTGCCAATGTACGCGCTCCAATCTGCTCGATGGCATATCTAGACCATTTATCGTATCACCAAGGATCGAAAGGATGTGTCCAACAGACCAAATTCCTTGGTCATAAACAAACATGCAGAGGCAAGCATTAAAACATATATTTTTCAAACAACAACAAACACAGGACACAGCAGCAAGAGCAAACAAACAAGTAAAAAAGAGTTGGCCGCTTTTCTCATGCGAAAGTTAATCATGCGCGGGGAACGGAATAGGACTCGCCGCCCCTCATACGCCTATTTTGGACAAAGACGCGTCAACGCTTGTCTAGGGCGTTGTTGATGAAGATATGTACATGACAGTAGGTAATAGCAGCATAGGACACGCGCCTGCTGATATTTTGTTCCGCACTGGAGATTAACGTGTCGGTAATATCCTTTTCGTATTAAACGACATGATTTAGGGTTTCTTCGTCTTCCGCGCCTCACCAGTTTACTTCCAGAAAGCAGAGAGATAGATAGATAGATAGAGAGAGAGAGAGAGTTCCGCTTTTCGGGCGATACTTCAAAACGCCAATAACGGAAAGGGTTCAAGGCCCATTCTTTTCTAGAAAACCATGTCATACCCCACAGACACAGATACAGACACAGACACACCCCACCTCACAACCGTCCTTGGTTGTTATGCGATCGCCTTAGCCTGGCCTCTCGGAGGTCCTGATTTTGTGAATAAAGTGCCGAGGAGTGATCTTTGATCCCTGAATAGGAAACCAAGTAGGCTAGAAGCCCTTCAGGACCCGGATTGAATTTTGCCCGCAATCTGGAAAGGAAGAAACAGGATAGAGGGAAGCATGATTGCTGTATAGACCAAGGAGTGCCTCTTTTTTTTTTTCTTTTTTTTTTTTTTTTTTTTTTGGGGGGGGGGGGGTGGAGGTTGTATGCAGGCAGACTGCAGCTCTATTTTCATCGTTTCTTTGTTTTGACCTACGCGGAAAAGGGGACCGCTGCAACCTACAGCCCTTGGCTCCTGTTGCAGTTCTGATCCTTCAAAATGTCTTCTTTCAAGGCCTAAATGTATAGCAAATGACTGCTTTGTATACATTGTCCTAAAGACTCTTACTGATTCCATTGACTATATACCCACCCATACGCGCACTCCATCTCCTGTAGTGCTCCACGCCGTCGCTCTAGAGAGGCAGCTCAAAGCTGACGTTGATCTGTGCCTCGCGGGCCATGTTAACCATCTTGCTCAGCTTGACCGACTTACTCGCTGCATCATCCAAGTCATCTGACGTAATGATTCTCAATCCAGACTCTGCAATCAGCTTCTTGGCCTCATCGACCTCCGTACCCTGAAGACGGACCACCAATGGGATCTGCAACTGCAGCGTCGAGGCCGCCGCAATGATGCCCTGCGCAATCACATGGCACGACATGATGCCGCCAAAGATGTTGGTGAAGATCGTCGTCACTCGGGGATCGGACGAAATAATATTGAATGCCTCCGTGACCTGCTCAGCCGTTGCTCCACCGCCGACATCCAAAAAGTTGGCGGGCTCGCCACCATGCAACTTGATAATATCCATTGTCGACATGGCCAAACCAGCTCCGTTGACCAAACATCCGATCGATCCGTCCAGTCCGATGTAGTTCAGGTTGTATTTGCTAGCTGAAACCTCACGGGGATCCTCCTGACTAATGTCACGAAGGGCAAACACCTCCTTCTGGCGGAACTCGGCATTGTCGTCAAAATTGATCTTGGCGTCCATGCAGATGACTAGCAGACATGATGTTGACGAGCACTGTTAGTATCGGACATCGTAGCGGGGCATGATATCGTATTCGCAGAGACAGAAAAGCGTTATCACCTTCGTGGTCAGCGGACTCGGCCATGGGGTTGATCTCGACCATGGTAGCATCCTTCTGCATAAAGAGGTCGTAGAGGTTGATCATAGTGTCGGTAGCCTGATCAATGCATCTGGGGGTGAATCCCATGCGCTCGGCAAGGTCACGAACAGCAGCACGATCGACGCCCTTGTTGATATCGATAGGAAGCTGAAGAATGGCCTCGGGGTTCTCAGCCGCGACTGACTCGATGTCAACACCACCCTGAGAGGAGGCGACCATGACAGGGCCCTGGGACTTGCGATCCATCAAAACAGCAAAGTAGTACTCGCGACGGACATACTGGCGTTCGCAAATGTAGACAGAGTTGCAGATCTTGCCGTGAGCACCGGTCTGCTTGGTGACCAGTTTGTGTCCAAGCATCTGGTCCGCAAACATCTGGGCCTCGCGAGGGCTATATTGAAGTAGTCGAGGCGTATCAAGTCAGTCATCGCCGTAGTCCTTCGGCATTGCCCCTCTCCTCTCCCCCAGAGAGCAATTTTCAGACCCTCGAAATTAGAAATTAAAAAACATCGGCCAACAACAATTTACGAGAAAATAGTGCGAACACCTCCTTTGAGACCAGAGTCGAATGTGCCCTTGCCACGACCACCAGCGAGAACTTGAGCCTTGATCACCATGTCCTCGGTTCCTGTTGGATCAATCAATTGAAAGTGGTAGGGTAGCGAAAGGTCAGTCAGTGTACGCGTATACGGTCCTATTAATTGACTTGCTCCAAGCCCATGTAAGGCTGACTGATGAAGACTCGTGCATGGTCCTGATAAAGCGTCGCTTCGGTCTGCAGAGGGTGTGTCTGCAGTAGTTTCGTGGCCAAAGATTCCGAATAAAAGTCTCCGTTACTCTCAAGTGCGACATGGGCGCAGATCAGGATCGGTGCACGTGCATCCTCGATAGGTCGGGTAAATGTGTGAAATCATATTGCCGGACCCATAAACCATACTGCAGCTGGTCTGGTACAAGGCCGTCTTCGACCGAGGCATTATTTCGTATCCACACAAATGCTGAAGCAATTGGAGAGTCTAGAGGTGAGAGGCATCCAAGATGGCACATACCGAGCTTCTCGGCAACAGCATAGGCCTCGGATCCGGTCTTTGCGACGCCGCCACGAGGGGTTTTGATCCCCTGCTTCTGGAGAAGCTCCATGGAGAGGTACTCGTGAATCGACAGGAAGCGCTTCTGCTGCTGGGTAGCAACATTCATGCGGGGCTAGGAGATAAGATAAGGACCATGATTAGATTCCTAGAGTGGTTCGTTCGGTAAGTGGCACCCCCATGGAAAACTTCCTGCAAGAGCTATATAAGGTTGAGAGGGCCTTTGGACATATTAAGACAATCGCGGGGATCAGTCCAAAAGAGAGCCGATCCGAATGACACCTTTTCAGAACGCCCATGGGAAAAAATAGAGGACAGGGTATTATAAGGATTGCGACAGTTGTGTTTCCTAATAGCATTCCTTTTGAGGGTGGACATTGTCGAGTAGGTGGGACTGAGAAATTGCACAGGTTTAGGTAACCGTTGAAGTCGAAGACAAGCAAAGCAGGCCTACAAGTGTATCCCTAAATAAGCAGCAACAGCACAAAGGAGGAGGGGGGGAAATGTTTCGTTACCATGGCCCTTGCAACAGCTGAGGCAGATCTGATGGTGCGGAACATGATGTCGTTAGCGTGTGTGAATGCGTGTAGAAAAGTATAGTGAGAAGGGAGGAGGCGAGGGGAGTGAAGGAGCGCGTTTCCTTCCTCCCATCTACGACATAAGGGTAGCTGTATCACGTGGAATGCATCATCACGGAGGGACGAAACCCTTTCGGAGATGGAGGTGATGGTATATGCGTCTCTCTCTTTCAATTCATCAACAACAACTAACAACAATCAGCAACACATATACGTCAAATCATCATGGCTATTGGTAATAATAACAACAACTTCAATCTAATGGAACGCATCACCTTGCTAGCAACGTTGCGGAAATGTACTTGGTCCATCCCACTTATTCTCTTGCGAACACGAAACACAAAAACATCCCTCCGAATAGCAACTCACCTCGTCCTCACCTCCAACACATATATCCTCCTTAGGAAAATGGATGGGTTGGTGGGGTCACTTGGGCGGCCTTAAGCAGCGTGGTATCGTCACCTACAGCCTGTCTCCCTTTGAGCAGCGCGCTTTTGCCGGCGCTCTTCACCAGGCGATCTTCAACACCTTCCGCCGTACCACCGGTCAGGTGCTCTACATTGGTATTCCCTTCGGTCTGGCCTACGGCACCTACTCCTGGGCCAAGAAGAACCACGGTGCGTGCCAAGAGCCTCTTCTTCATGTTAGAGTAGAATTCCATGGCAGAGGCTATGCTCGGTCATGGACATGGAAGGAAACTGCTCATTCCGGGAAACAAGTTGACAGTAACCAACGACGACAGGGGAGCTACTATCCCTGATATGTAACCATGGATCAATTGCAACAGTCTTGATCGAACCCAACTTCAAGAACATTATCGATTGAACGAGGCCAGTCACTAAGGAACTCATGGGACTAATGAATAGAGAAACCATATGAATACAGAGACTAACATGGTACACTTTCTACTAAATTCAATAGAGTTTCGTTTGAGCAAGGAGGGCCATGCTTTCTACGGTGCTGGAGAGCATTAAGCAGTCGCGTCCTTGTCCTTGTCCTTGTCTTTTAACTTACAAACCTGCAAAAGCCGGAATAAAAGCGACTCCTTGTCTCTTTGCGATTGATGCTTTTAATAATGGTGCCTGCTATATGCTTTGGAAACAACGCCTCCTGCGAATGACATTCCTCTAGGGCAATAACATTCTATTTCGCTCCGATTCACCGCCCTTCTTCAGCCTTTTCCGTTCTCTGCTTCTTTGCTTCTTTGCTTCTTTGCTTCTTTGCTTCTTTCTTTCTTTCTATCTTTCTATCTTTCTTTATTTCTTTCTTTGTTGAACGCTTTCAAATTTTGCCTATCACTCCCCTGCAGGACAATCCATTCAAAAAAAAAAAAAAAAAAAAAAAAAAAGCTCAATGGTTGCGGCTTCCAGGCTAACCAGCCTAGATGTTGGTTATTCGCTTCGTGCCACGTTGTTCTTTTTTATGCTCATCAACCTAGCAGTTCACACTATTGCCCAGCAAGTCGACGGAAGGGATAATGCTCAGGCCCTTGCTGATATCACCCTTGCAGACGCGATGCCAAGCGGACCAAGTACGAGACACCCTTTCACACTTAGCCCATGCTTTCCATGATTTGTATTTTTACAACTTCCTTCTAATCCTCCTTCGTCTTCTCGTTTGGATGGCCATTTTTTTTTTGGAATTTTGAGTAGAAGTAGACGCCGCCCGAGTGTATCTCAACCAAATACCACGACAAGCCATCCCTTACAATCCTCCACCAAAAGACTTTCCGCCGGATCAATGGGGCAACCGCATCCCTGACTTTAGTCAAGTGTAAGGACAGGATTCCTTGACAAACACAGCATTTCATTTTATTCAGCTTTTTTTTTTTTTTTTTTTGGCTAATTGTCACCTATCGATCGCCATTACTTTTATGTCTGCTGGGGGGAAATTTACCATAGAGGATACCGCAGTGGCCATGTCCCGCTCCCTCAGGTCCCTGTCAAGATCATCCTCCATCCCTCCTCAGATCCCCAGGTCAACGACCGTGCCCGTATACAGAACGCCATCGACTGGGTTGGACGCCAGCCCCTCCAATCCTTCACGCTCCGTGACCGCAAGACCGTCATCCGCACACGTGGCGCTGTCCTCCTCCAGGCAGGCATCTACCATATCCAGGGCGCATTGATCCTCAATAAATCCGGCGTCGTTCTCCGGGGAGAAGGCAATGGGCCCAACGGCACGGTCTTGATGGCCTCGGGCCAGTTCCGACACGATTTTATTCACATAAACGCAGTCCTGGATCCGACGTTTCAGGGCACACCAGAGTATTTGGTCAAGCATGGGGCGAGTAAAGAGATGTCCCCGAAGGATCCGTATGTGATCTTGGACCAACAGGTCGCGCGTGTGGCGAAAAAGTATGTCCCTGTGGGGACGACTAAGTTGCCGGTGCAGGATGTGTCGAATTTCAAGATCGGGACCGATGTGGTCCTGGAACGACGGGCGAAGGCGAGTTGGGTGCATCTGCTGGGGATGGATGATATCCCGCAGAGACCGGGTGATCCGGGTCGCACCAGGAATTGGGATCCGCGTCAGTATACCCTAAGATATGTGAGGAAAGTTATGGCGATCGAGAAGAAACCGCAGGCGAAGCTGAGGGTGAAAAGGAACCAGCACCGTGGCAGACGTGTCCGATGGTCGCGGCACCACCGACATGTTATAGACAGGAACCATACGAGCATTATCCGCATGCTTGAGACCAAGTCCGTGGTCAAAGGTGAGGGTGACCATGAGGACGACGACATTAAAGAAGAAAATGGATACAAGGACTTGGGAACTGAGCAACGCGCCCAGCCAGGGTATCTGAGGCTCGATATCCCGACGGTCATGAACATGGACCCAGCCTACGGCAGAAGCGTCGTCTACAATTTTGAGCGCGAGACTCCGATCCCCTCGGATGTCGGTGTCGAGAACATGGCGCTCTGGTCGGAATACGACCCTGACAATTTATTGGACGAACAGCACGCGTGGTTTGCAGTGTTAGTTGATCATTGCGAGCACTGCTGGGTGGCCGATATCAAGGCCAGGAACTTTGTATCGGGCGTCAAGGCCGGTCCGGGGTCGAAACATGTAACGATCCAGGATAGTGAGATGCTGGAACCAATCTCGTTGCGGAACGCGGGCGGAAGGCGATACATGTATATGCTTCAGGGACATATGGGACTTGTGAAGAGATGCTTTGCGAGTGACTCAAGGCATGACTTCCTAACGGGGTCGAAGACTCCTGGGCCAAACGTCTTTGTGGACTCGGACGGAATTCGTGCGAACAACGATGCAGGGCCTCATGGTGCGCTTTGCAAGAAGAACAAGAAGAAGTGGTTCGTTTCCGATGGATAGGGTTGGGGGGTTTTTTTTAACACGCTTGACTTTTTTTTTTCTTGAATATCTGCTGCGTTGTTAGATCGGTGGACAACAGGAACGCTCTATGATAACATCCACAGCCATGACCTTAATGTGCGCAATCGCGGATGGATGGGGTCCGGACAAGGCTGGTCAGGCGCATTCCACGTTGTCTATCGCTGCTCAGCCGACGTATCCGTCGAGTTCCAATCACCGCCTGGAGCCACCAACTGGGTCATCCACTTTGAAGGCAAACTCGGTCATAAATCGGTCGAGTTTAAAGGAGACAACGCCACATTCTTGGACCCCAACCCCAAGAACGGTAAAGTCTCTCGTTCGTTGTACTGGTCCCAATTGGTGGCAAGGATGGGTAACACGAACGATGCGGCCATCACTGTGGAGAACTATGTGGGTGTTGCGGGAAAGAACAGCTATCCACCACCGATGCAGGGAAGGTTTGTGAGCATGGAGGAGATCGTGGCACGCGACAAACAGATTAGGGCGGATCTCGCAGGTGACCAAGGATCGGAGCGTTGGGAGGCAGATGACATTACCTTGAAGGATCTAGTGCAGGAGATCCAAAGATTGGAGCGGGAGTTGGGCTATGCTGTGGACAGGCGGGCCATCTAAATGGAAGCACATCTATAGCATCTCTTTCTCCCCATCATTGTCCGTGTATTTGTAATATACCCATATATCCATACATCCAAAAAAAAAAAAAAAAAAAAAAAAAAAAAAAAAGAGTGCGGCAGCATTCACAAGTCCCTCGACTTTTATTTCCAATTGACAGCCAGTTATCAATGGTTGCTTGCTGCCATGAGGCTATATAAAGACTGTCAGACCAGACCCTGCTGCCCGAATCCTGATATTGAGTCGTGTTCGCTGTGGTCCATTGGGAACGGGCTTGAGGGGTTATGGCCCATAGGTTTCTGTAATGATTGCGGCAAAGCGGTGTTCAATGGTGGTAATGGCTGTTGCGATGATTGTGGTGGGATATCTAACGAGTTTGAAGCCGTTACTGACGATTCATCGATCGGAACGATATCATGGCCGAGCTCATGTCCTAGATGAGGGTGGTAATGCTCTGGAGGACGCGGGTGTGTGATACTGAGGGTCTGCAGGGAGCTCAAAACAGGATGCTCCACAGGGTTGAATGTCATATCCATGGACGACTGTTGAGAAAGAAACGTTGCGGAGCGGTTTCCCAGGTCCATTTCATCGTGGTCTTCAGACGTAAATGTCGAGCTTAACTGGCTAGAAGTATGAGGCTGTCGATGGTGATGATGAGGGTGATGGTGATGGTGGTGGTAATGGTGACCATGGTGCCTTGTTGATCCTGATCCTGTTGAAGCGGAGCCATTCAATGCTGGTGAAGACGGTGATGAGGGCACATGCAGAGCAAAATATCCAGCAGCCGATCCCTCGTCCGACAGTTCTAATGGCGTGATTGGCGCGGAGGGTCCTAGGTTGGGTCGCAGGAGCGGAGAGGCTTTTGGAGATAAGCCCATGAGTGGGGTGACATCGCCAGATCGAATAGCCGCGGCAGCAGTGGACATGGAGTGTTTGGTGTGGGCCGTGGGATGGTAGAGACAGCCAAAGGCATCGTAGAGGGCCGACCTTATCAGCTTGGAGTCGTGAGAGTTCATGGCAGGCGAGGTAGAGGCAGAGGGCGACATCAGACCGAGGGGTGAGGCTGGTCTGGCGTTCAGCAGTTGCTGCTGTTGAAAGTCCAGGGCGATGCCGTCCTCGAGGAGCTGCTGGGGGGCAGATGGCCCTGGCATCAGTCTGGGATGCGACGAGGCATTGTCCTGTCCCTGGTTATACGATGTATGATCGGCCTGCTGCTGTTGCTGCTGTTCCGGGTGAAGGTGTTCCTGAGAAGGCTTGGGAGGATTTGGCAGGTGTGGCATTCTGCGGTGGGCTGCCACGTTCGGGAAGGGCATTATTGAGGCCATTTTCTTGTGTTGTGCTATGTTGCCTGGCGCTGTGGGGAGGGGGTGTCTTGTCTGTGTCGAGGGATGAAAAGTGTGTGAAGTTTGTGTGAGGGAATGAAGAGGAAAGAAGGAAAGAAGGAAGGAAAGTGGTGGGGCGGTAGAAACGGTGCGTGAGAGAGTGAAGTGAACTTTCCCGTCACACGAGGAAGGGGGAGCTTTTTGTTGGTTGGAAATAAGGGCTCAGAGACATGCGATGACTGGATATGATGCGAGACAGACCCGAAAGAAACACATTCGATTATTCTGTCCAACGGAAACTGAATGGGTAATCCATTGCTCGAGTGGGCATTCTCCGGGAAGTCCAATGTGCCGCTGTATCCCCCTGCTTCGGCAACACTCCCAGCTTCGTCACTCCAACCCACCGCATCACTGCATTATCACATTACTGCAGCCAACTTTATCCCGCCCGAGTGCTCTCATCTCTTCCCCCTTCCCCCCCTTCTTCTCTCTCTCTCTCTTTCTTCTTTCTTTCTTCTCTTCACCCCTTCACACCTCAACCTTACCAGCAGCCAGTTCCTCCGCCATGGTCAGTTTCCAGTTCGACTCCTTCGCCAACACCTCCAACGCCCTCGTCGCGGGCAAGGTGGTCGCGATCGCTTCCCTCGGCATCTACGCCGGCACTGCTCTCAGCTTCAGCACCATCATCATGCCCTCGCTCCGCAAGTTCTCCTCCAACAGCTCCGTCGCCATCTGGCACGAGGCCTTCAAAGCTGGAAACTGTAAGTGACAACCAGGACATACTCACACATGTGCGCACCACACACGCGCTACAAAACAAAGCGAAACATAACTTGTCTCCCCTCTTTCCGTTCTATTCCGCGGGATCAAAAGAAAGCATGCAATTGACATCCTCTCTTTTTTCACACGACCCCAAATAGACGTTCAGACATCCGCGATCGCGGTCAGTGTCCTCGGAAATGCAGGATTGTACTACAAGACAAAGAACCCCTCGTACCTTTACAGTGCCGTTATCATGGCCTTGTCGGTGCCTTACACCTTCATCGCCGTCATGCCCGTCAACAAGAAGCTCGTTGCGATCCGTGAGGAGAACACTATCCATGGCAAGAGCAACACCATGAAGGACCCTAAGAGCAACGACAACGTGGCCGAGGCACTTTTGAGCCGCTGGAGCTTGCTCCACGCGGTGAGGACCGCGATGGGCTACGGCGCCTTGCTCGCCACTGTCTACGGTGTTATTTCCGACAGAGGAGTCCGCTTCATCCTGTTCAAATAAAGCAGTGTTGTTGTATGTATCTATTTAATAAACTTACGCATACTTGCCATCACGTAAGCACGTCGCATGATAGAGAATCGATCGTCCGTTGAAAGGGAGCAGAAAAAGTAGGAAAGGCTTACAGATGGAGCAGTAAAGCTCATTTTTATCGGATGCTTCCGTTTTTGTATCACTTTCTACAATCCTCAACCGAACCTGCGAAGCAACAACGCACTAGTCTTGATCGCATGCGCAGGGTCACCAAACCACGTCGTTTAATGTGTGGAAAAGCTTCCGTGTGGAAAGATCGATATGACACCCCATCACTCACCTTCTAAAGACGATCAAAGTTGGGGGAGCATCGCGAGATGGCATGAACGTATCCCATATTCGAGCAATTGAATGAATACACTCTCTTGGAACGATGATGGTTCGTGCCCCTTCATACGCAAGCCCATTGAACTGTGTAGTCTACTACGGAATGGGCATAGCAAAACTGCGGAATAATCCAGCAGGAACTCTCCTTCACTCGGACATGCAGTCTACGGTATAAACAGGCGCGCATGTGCATACTCACATGCGACGACGCAGCTAGAGCGACAAAGCACTGGAAGCGCGATTGAATAAAAGGAAAGGGTTACCTTAAAAATGCCCTAGCGACCGCGCCCTTTGTGACACACGGGCCACAGACACAATGCGTCCCATGCGATGCATAATTATGCCCGCAATAATTCTGCAGCGAGTATGTGCGTGTTTTTTTTTTTTTTCTTTTTAACTGCTGTAGATATGTAAAGAACGCGTTTGGGAAAGGAGGCGCGAGAGCTGAACATGGCCCGAGCACCATTGCCCATGGCTGGCTCGCTGCTGAGTTTCGGTTCACGATCCAGCAATTGGACACATGTTGTTTACGAATGCCCTGAAAAAAAGGGAGGGACATGGTTGTCTGATAGTCGATGAGCGTGTTGTAAAAAAAAAAAAAAAAACGTTTTCTCTCACAGGACCCATGGATAGGGGGCAGAAGGTGTTGTCGCATGCCTTCCTCAATGTTGATCCAATTGAATTCGCCTTCGATGATAGATAGCGTGCTTGCGGGTGTTTGTTACAAAACAAAAAAAATGGCAAGGAGAGATCTGCAGGATTTCTTGTTTTGTCTTCGTCTTCTCTCTCTCTTTCTCTCTTTCTCTCTCTCTCTACTCTCACTACCCACACAAATTTCAGAGTCCACCCATCCATCGCAATCAATTCCAGACGGATCTTTTTCTTGTATCATACGCAGGTACCAGCAGCATGACAATGGCATAACAGATTACCCATGTTTTTTTTTTTTTTTTTTTTTTTTTTTTTTTTTTTTTTTCATTCCGACGACGCGACGGGGCACCGGAACACCCGCTTTCCATTTTTGGAGTAGTGAGATATTCTCCCCACGCATGGAAGGACTAAATTCAACATTCGACAAGTTTCTTGTAGAGACAAGCTGCGCAAGTAGAGAAGAGAGACTTTTTTTTTGAACGAGGAGAGATAGCATGGGTGAATTATTATTCGAAAGTGGCAACTTACTCTTGTGATTTACTTCATATGTCAATTGCTCTGCTCGTGTGCGTGTGTGCGTGTGACCGATGCAGAAGGTCGCTTTAAGAGAACACGGTTTTCTTTCCAAAGCGAGGAACGGAGGAATGACATTCAAAGAGGACCAAGAGATAATGAGCGGTATTTCGATAAAAAAGACAGGTCAACGGAAATGAGAGACCGAGAAGCGAATAATTCCTCTTTGAAGTATAGAGGGTAGGCTAAAAAATATGTCCGGGGCCGAAGATCGTTTCCGCTTGGGAAGATCACTAAACAGGAGGACCGGAAACGGCCCTTAGTGCCATCGCCTAGCTGTCTGGGCGGTAATTACGGAATTGAGCTGAGCTGGCTGACAAAGGAACGACATCATCTCCTCATCGTCATTTGTTGCTGCCTCGAGGCAGGAGTGTGTTCTCGTACGCCGGGTATAACTATATGCTTCTGCAGCAAATGGTGTGTACCTACCCCACGCATTATGACACTGCGTATTGGATCCGTAACCGTGGGGGGGCCTGGAATGTGATTGATTATATAACAGCACTTCCCCCCCCCTAATCATTTCAGCCATCTTCTCCACACACTCTTGCCCCTTCAATTCGCTAGCTACACATTTGTAGACCCTACTACTATTTCTTATATGTTATCCTATATCTGGCCTTGGCTCTCTGTTCACTCTACATTTAGCACTCGCACACCCATCCACGTACGTGGCTCTACTACTAGGTCTGCTCTTCCTTGCACGCTCCACTTGGACACCCTTGGCAAAAAAACATTTTTAGCTTGGCATTCAGGCATTTCTGAGCATACGACAGGTGAGTGAGTGGTGGTCATGAGCATCTACAGCTCGTTCTGGATCGTGTTGAATGTTAAAATATGTTTCTATTACTTTACCATGTCATTTAAAATAGCAAATCGCACAACACACGGGCCAAACACACTTCTTTTCTTTTTCTTTCCTCCTCTCTTTTTCTCTCTCTCTCTCTTTCCTTCTTCTTCCCCCTTCTCCTCTTCCTCCTCCGCCTTTCCTTTGTCTCTTCCTTTAACACTTCACACATTGGACTTCTCGTCCCTCATTCCTAGCTGATTCATTCCATTTTGATCTCTTTTGCTGCTGCCCTGTCTTGACTTGTCCTGTTTCACTTCTCGCCCGAAAGTAGTCTTTTTCCCCACAAAAAACAACCTCCCCCCCCCCCATGGCCGCCGCAGAGACTGCAAACGTCCTCCTCACACCTCCGCCTGACAACGACCGCCTTCGCCCCACCATGGACTCTGCCGCCGAACCAGTCTCATTCTCGCCAACGCAGCGACGTCCCTCCCGTCCCCTCGATGACTCCTCAGAGGAAGAGCGCGAACTCGTCAGTCGAGACCGCCAGGGCGGCCTCCCAAGCGAGCATCCAGACTTTGATGAGGACACCACTACCACTACCACTACCACCACTACCACCGTCAAGTTGCCCAAGAAACACACGAGCCGCAACAGTAAAGGCGGGATCGAGAAGCTGGTCGCCCACCATCAGGCTGCCCATCAAAAGTTCGCCTCAGCAGCACCCGCCGAGGAAGGAAACAGCTCAGAACCTGAGAACAGGGACAGGGATCGTGCTGTCATCGCAGAGACAAGTAGCACCCAGCAATCCAGTCCTACGACAGTTCTAGCTCCGTCCGCATCATTATCAATCTTATCGCACCCCATCAAGTCCGGTCAAAGCTCAGCGGATACCGCTTCAGAATCGACGACGACAACCATTACCTCGCCCATCCAGCGACTCTCAGCCAACTCGGGCTCCAGCAGTACGCTGCCACATCACACTGGGGATCAAAGCAGAGTAGAGGCGCTTAAGATGTTGCCCACCAGCCCCAGCTCTGATTCTCTCGCCAGTACCCGATCCAGCACGAGTCCAGGGACGCCTAGCTCTGTTGATAATTACCAGACAATCTCCACCACATCCACTGTCACCACCCGGAGACGCAAGTTGCGTCGCCCCACGTTCGAGCCCCGCACCTCTCGACTGGATCCAGAGACAATGACCAAGAACCAAGACCCCTTCCGTGGATTCCACACACTCTTCTGGATTGTAATGGGTGCCTACGGATTGATCACATTTGACGAGGAATGGACCAGGGTCGGGAAGGCCTTTGGGGGCACGCTCTTCTCATCGTTTTCACAGGACGCAATCATTCTCGCCATCAGCGATTTCGGACTGGTGTTCTCAACCGGGTTTGCCTTTGTCTTGGTCAAGATGTTCGCCAAGGGATGGATGCGGTACATGGTCAGCGGCATGGTGGTTCAACACTGCTTGCAGCTTGTCTTCCTGTTGACGGCAATTGCTTGGACCATTTGGAGGTAAGGATTCTATCCACCTGATTGAAATTTGGTGGCGCATAATAAGTAAGCGCAGCGCAAGATAACAAGAAAAACCTTGTTTGACTAACCCACTCCTCTGTATGGTTTCAACCGATTATTTAATTAATAGGGATTGGCCATGGGTGCAGTCTGGATTCTTTACGCTCCACTGCATCACCATGTTGATGAAGGTCCACTCCTATATCGCCTACAACGGAGAGCTATCCGAAAAGAAGATTCAGCTCAAGAAGATCGAATCAGCCTATGCGCAGATGAAGCGGAACGACATTCAAATCATGGACGATAACGACATGGATGCCAGCGCAGTCGCTGGCAATACCGATAACGATACATCTAATGACAACCACATTGACGACTTACCTACCAATGACCCAGTCCAGGAACAAGAAGTATATCGACGCCGCCACCACCGTCTTGCCTCGGAGGCAGCGGCTGCGCTTCTTCAGGACCCCGCAGCAAACCCGTCAGGATTCGACGCCAGCATGCTCGCCTCTGAAGTGGACGAACTGAAGAATGAGCTCCGGTGCCAGAATGGCGAACTCTGGCCTGCTAATGTCACTGTCGCCAACTTTGTGGACTATTTGCTCGTGCCTTCCTTGATCTACGAGCTCCAATACCCACGCACTACCAGGTATGGATTTGATCTAGTCTCCTATAAATCCGAATCAAGGCGAAGGTTATTTTCGTGCAATTTATACAACAAACAGCTAACATCATTCCATGATCCGCTTTCACGTATAGGATCCGTCCAATGTACGTCTTTGAAAAGTCCGTGGCAACTCTGGGTACCTTTACCCTCCTGTACCTGACGACAGAGCACTATATTTATCCAGTGGTGTTCGATCCGACCATCTCCCCTATGCGCGCTGTGGTGCTACTCATGATACCCTTTATGATGAACTACCTGATGATTTTCTATATTATTTTCGAGTGCATCTGCAACGCTTTTGCTGAAATCAGTCGGTAAGTTTTTTCTCACTTTAAGTACATTCGAGACGTTCCCCTCGATGAGTATAGTCATCTATCTGTGTTCTGACTTTTTTTTTATTTTATTTTTTTTACCAATAGGTTTGCGGATCGCAGCTTTTACGAAGACTGGTGGAACTGCGTGGGTTTTGACGAGTGGGCACGCAAGTGGAACAAGCCTGTGCACCACTTTCTCCTCCGCCACGTGTACGACTCTAGCATCGAGTCGTTCCATCTGTCAAAGAAGAATGCGGCCTTTGCGACGTTCTTCCTGTCCTCATGTGTGCATGAGCTGGTGATGATGGTGGTGACGAGAAAGGTGCGCCTGTACCTGTTTGCGCTGCAGATGTTCCAGTTGCCGTTGATCTGGGCAGGCAACATTAAGCTGATCAGGGAGAGGCCTCGTCTCGCAAACGCTGTCTTTTGGCTGGGCATGTTCTGTGGTCCTCCATTGCTGGGCGTTGCTTACTGTTACGCCTAAGAGAGGGAAGGGAGGATGTTTTTTTGTATTTGAATTGTCTACAGAACATTGCTGTGCAATGTGCGTTTTTATTTCTAGACCTGCCTACAAAAGAGTAAAAAAAAAAACCATAAAAACCGAAAGAGTATTTTCTTAAACTGCACGAATCTTTGGTACTCTAGTTTTGGATCAAATAGCTGTCTCTGTGCCTGTCTCGTACTTTTGCGTTGCTCGCAAGTGAAGCGAATTCTCTGTCGAGGATACAGAGGTGCAGATGGTAAACAGCGATGAACAAGGG
Organism: Gamsiella multidivaricata; assembly: GCF_025024155.1. NCBI lineage: Eukaryota > Fungi > Mortierellomycota > Mortierellomycetes > Mortierellales > Mortierellaceae > Gamsiella > Gamsiella multidivaricata. The sequence goes on from NW_026251764.1 coordinate 104,733, forward strand.
AGACGTGGGATCCCACGCAGCTGGACAAGAGTGAGCATAACGTTCATTAACGATGTATATACAGCATGGATCTTGTCTCCATCAGCACATGTCCTTGAACAGTAAGAACCTGTGGGTGTCCAGATGGTGGTCGCGTTCTTTGAGCAGACTACGTGCTATGGCCTGCATCCTGAGAAGATCGTAGTCCGAAAAACGGACGTGTACAAGGTGTTTTGTGGGTATGAGGAGGACGTGGGTCTCTGCCGAGCGCCTCTCTGAGCTAGGATATCATCATAGACGGGTAATATTTTGTTGTAATGTTTTTTTTTTTTGTCTGCAATTGAGGTCACTGCTCGGGTTCCATCAAAGACCATGCTTTTGCGCTCATTTGCGACACCCAGATTGGAGACCCATCCTTCGATGGCCATCCGATCGGATGAACCGCGTTTCGGTTCAGGGAATGACGGGAACGGGTACAGCAAGCGCCAGGCCTTGGGGGGTTGAGAGCAGCCCGTCCACATGCTCGGGGTATTTTGTTCCCCCAAACACTGTGGGATGTAATTATTTTTCTCTGGGGTTAAGGTGGTCATGGGTGGTCATGCCTTCATCATCACACGCCTTAAAAGCCTGGCTGGATATCCCCTTCTTTCTGTTCTTCTTTCTTCCTCACATTCACCTCCCTTCTCCTCCTCCGCTTCCTGTTCCTCGGACAACAAGACTCTGGAGATCCGCAACAAACAAATAAAACGTATGGTGATCAATTGCTCCAGTAACACATTTGCCCCTCCTATATCTGATATACGATCCCCTCGACCCGTGTTTCCCACTGGCAGCCTCGCAAAAGTTACAGCATCGACGGCACCAGAGGAACCTCCACAGAAACGATACCATGTTGGACAGAGTTGAATACACCGGTGCGAGGAACGGACAGTGCACGGCACAGGACCAGGAACAGACAATGAGTGGATGAGGCAGCAACAGTGAAAGGACATGACTAGACGGCAATGACTTTTCGAGATGAGGAGGCAACAGGACTGGAAAGGAAGACACTGCCTTCGACCCGCATAGACTCGCTCTTCCTCCAAGAGGCTATTGAACTTCTTGACTCTTCCATGCCCAACAGTCGCCTCTTACTTTTTTGTTAACACCTCAAATCTGCCAATTCTCTAATTAGCAAAAAAACAACCAACCAATCAACCACACAGCCAACCAACTACACCTTTTACCTCCCCAAACAAACCATGGCTCTCCCAGTATCAGCCTACCCCGTCATGGGTGTCGTCTACCTGGCCCGGAACATCAGCCAGCTCGGCCCCCAATTCATTCGCTCGCTCTGTTGGGCGCTGGGCGTAGCCGTCTCAACGATCACGCCCTTGATCGCGTTGACCTTCCGGTACCAGAACCGTATGATCGGCAATATTATCGACAGCGCCTTACCACGACTCGCGGGCGTGAAGATCCTCGGGATTGGGATCCAGACCTGGTCAACCATGTTCTTGACCATGGGCGAATCCTCGCTCTTGGTCGCGATTATTATGGGGGAGGTATTCAAGAAGGAGAAGACCAGGGGACTGTTCCAGAGCGTGTTGACGAAGGATCATGTGCCGATTGGACCGCTGGCGAAGGTGACGGATAACGGCATGATCAAGGTGTCAGTGACTTCGCCTGAGAGTTCTAAGCCACATGGATCCCAGCAGCATAAGGCACTGGATCGAGTTGGGGCATCCACCTCGCTTTTCGGACAGAGGATGGGATTGTGGTTGTTGACGTTGCCATTGAACTTTATTCCGGTGGCAGGACCAATTGTGTTCTGTTATATCAATGGAAGGGCGCGTAGCCACTATGTACATCGACGTTACTTTGATATGAAGGGGATGACCGCACAGGAGCGCGAGGAGTGGATCAAGAGCCGAAAGGTAACAGCCTTTGAAGGAAGACGGGGGCGTTTCTTTTTTTTTTTCTTTTTTTTTTCTTCTGCAAGAGATCTGTCTGCTAAATTAACTTTTCCTGAATATGCTTCGTATAGTCGGATTACACGACCTTCGGTGTGATTGCCCAGGGGCTCGAGTTGATCCCGCTCATTGGTATTCTCTTTGGCTTCACGAACACGATAGGGTAAGGCGCGAGAATCAAAGGACGAGCACCTTTGGGACCCGTGATTTTTCTTTTTCTTTATGATAGAAATCGATAACTGGAATGGAATACAACTTCTTGCGTACTCACACTCACATGCCATCTTTACCTTCTTTCTTTTTTCATCTCTTATGTAGTGCTGCATTGTGGGCCGCCGATCTGGAGAAACAACAGGTTGAACTGCGAAACAAAAAGTCGCGCCAGTCCGCTGGAGTTGGAGTTGGAGTTGGAGCTGGAGCTGGAGCTGGAGCTGCCTTTCCATCCTCTTAAACGAAGAGAACGGAAAGTGTTTCCTAACAATCCCACTTTCGCTTTGTAATATATAGCCCGCTCATAGTCCATCCTACCTCGTTTGTTTCTTGGTGGTGGCACCCATTTACAGAATTTTGTTAAGGCTTTGTCCAGTCATATCTTTACTTCATTCCCCACCATTCTTCCCCTCTATCCATTATTTCCTCTCTCTCCACTCTCTCCATCCACTATGTACTCCAAACCTTCCTTTCCTCAGGCTCGTTCAACGTCTCTCTCTTACGAGTCCATTTTTTGTTACTTTTCCCAATCCTTTCCCCTCCGAATATCCTTGTACAGTGCGCGTCATCTAGTCCCGACGATTCCCGGACAATAGGCGCGAAATTTCCCCCATTGGTCGAAACTTTTACAGAAAATAAGCATTTCTTGTAGCGGAAATAATCAAAGTCATTGGAAATAAGACCCTACGCCATATTTGGGGTTGTGAATTGACACAGAGACGCGCTCATTTGACAATATGTATTTTTATTCACTGGCACTTGCGCCCTGCCCCCGCCCTGCCCCAACAGCTTTCAGTCCTGCTACCGCACTTTGAAAATACTGCAGCGTACATCATCTTTTCTTTTTTTCGTGAACGATATCACCTAGTTTCTTCAAAGCGTCTTCTAGCTCGCGTTCACATTCCTGAAATGCCTCTTCATTTTCAGCTTCTCTTGCTCTTCTCTGCGCTTCCTGCTGTTCAGCGCAACCGATCCGCGGGACTGTGAATTTTCAAGAAGGAGGAGCGATGAATGGATCATTGTCCTCATCCTTTTCTTGCGCGATGCCATTGATAAAAGTACCAAGGTAAGTTGACATCTGGCTTGTTCATCGCGCAGCTCCTGTCTGCCATTGGCGGGGATTAGTGCTGTCAGCGAGGTGTGCTGTTTTGCCATGTTGGCCGGCACAACGAGGTGCTGCACTCAGCGCGGTAGAGCTTGTCTTTGTGTCTCAAGTATTAAGATGGCGCGCTCAGTGGGGGTGTGACAGCTCTGCCAGTGCATGTTCTATGCGGCATTGCCGATCCCCATACTTACCTGTCTGCCATTGGCGGGGTAAGATGCCCCATCGGGTGTTACTGCTGCCATTGGCGGGTACTCCAAGGTAAGGGTTGACCTCCCAGTCGACCGTTTGCAACCCTCTGTCTGCCATTCAACTCGGTCCATGCTTAAGGAACCTCTTAAATAAAATTTAAATTCTTACTAGTGAACAAAGCATCACAAGGCGCCCGCGAATTCTCCTGCAAGGAGAGAAAGAGCCGACATCGAAGGATCAAAAAGCAACGTCGTTATGAACGCTTGGCTGCCACAAGCCAGTTATCCGCGTATCACGGATAAAGGAGCTCAGAGTGTGGTGAGCAAACTGCTGTGTCTTGGTAAGTGTGGAATAGAGGAAAGGATTTAGTGGGAGAGAGATGTGAGCTACGCCTCACACTCGTTGGATGCTTTTATTCCTACATTAGAGGGTAACGTGAATGTAGAATGAGCATAGCTAGTGCTAACTCTGTCGAATATGCCACAGTAAGGACGGTGACAGTCTCATCGAGTTTCTCCCAGACAAGTTTGATATCCTCAGGGTTCGGTGCTCGACGAAGGCACGCCTGGATGTCACCCAAGCGTAGTGTACACAGCTTATAGGTCCCATTAAACAAGGTCTTGAGCTGCTTGGGTTCGCTTTGGTTCCCAGCCTTTGAGCGTTGACACAAGTCTTCATCTTTGCTATTGTCTTGAGAAGTGATGGTCTGGATGGTAGGCTTGCCGTTGTTGATGCTGGTGGTGTTGATCGGAGGGGACTTTTTGGAGCAGACCTCTGTGAGTTTGAGATCTTTCAAATCCTTTTCATCAATTGGGGACACCCTTGATAAGAACTTGACGACATGAGGCCTGTGACGAGGATGTTGATTTGTATTCTTGCTCTTGTAGCCACGATCTTCCAGTTTTTTCCTCTCGGGCTTCCCCACTAGAGGTTAACGGTCATTTCCTCGCTGATTAACAGAGAGGTGGTCTTGAATTCACTGGCAGGGCAAAGCGCTGGGAGATTGTGGTAAATCAGGCTGGACTGAGGTAGTATACCAGTGCTTTGCTCTACCAGCGAATCCAAAACCATCTCTGTATCAATCACCAAGGCCATGGCCAAATGACAAAAGACCGGGTGTGTCCATCGTGAGACTTGGGTTCCGCAGGTCTCTGTCGGCGAATTTGGAGCTGGGTCTTGATAATCAATGGTGATCATAGGCGACATGTGCTGAGCGCTGGTCTTGACCGAGAAGCGGACGTTTTGCCCATGCGAATGTTGACTCGATCGTAGCAACTTGAATGGCAGAATTGGTTATTTGCTCTTAATGACGGCGCTTAATGGCGGTGGGTTTGGTAGGATATCAGATGTATTGATCTGTGGGTAGATACGCGTTGTAGAAGTGAAAAGGAAGTGCGATGAAGTTGTCGGTAATGGGATGCTGAAGGTATCGGAGTAGAATTGTGCAAGGTGGTGATAGAATTTGAGAGGGAGAAGCATTCTTCTTGTATGTGAAAGGAGAATGTGATAGACAAACGTCTGCCTCTTCATCGCTACTTCAGAGAGAAAATAGAAGGCATGTATCCAATTCTTGTTTGTTAAAGTCCCTTGGTATGGTTCTGAGCAGAGTGAGAACAATAGCGAAGGATATTTTGCATTGTTCATGAGCGATGTGGAATTGACTGGTGTTCTACTAAATTAGGAAGTCAAAAGAGCAGGCCATGGAAGTGATGGTGTCCTCGAATTAGATGTCTGTCCTTTTGTTTCGTGTTTTTTTTTACTGGTTTGTTGTTTTTTATTTAAAAAAAAAAAAAGCTTTCTCTTCCATTCTGTCTCCGTAATGATCTCCCTCTCTTTATGAGCATCAGAAAACAAAACATCGAAGCGTTGTTCCTTGTTCAAGAACGAAAAGAAAAAAAAAAAATGCATGGAAACCGATCCGAGCAAAAGAAGACGCTCCTTGGCGGGGAATTGAACCCCGGTCTTCCGCGTGACAGGCGGAGATACTCACCACTATACTACCAAGGATTGTAGCTCGTCGAATAGACAAGTTTTACTAAATTTTTATATCTAAATATTAGATTTGAAGTTAAATGGATTTCCTGCGTGAGTGGATTTACACGCAATTTGTGCACGACAAGCGCTCTGTGCACACGTTCTTCAGCAGTGCTGCTGATACGTCCCAGAGGACACATCATATTAAGAAGCTGCATGGTATGCTGCCCACCCTGAATACCATGAAGGCTCGCCACCCGAGTCTATATCATGACCGTGTCTGCTGCGTCTGCGATGTTCAGGACGAGGACAACCATCACCTGTGGACGTGCAGTGCTACTAGAAATGTCCACAAGGAGATCTGGCGCGAAGGGCTGCAGCAGATTGATAAGTGGGGACGAGCTGCAACGACCGAATACAACAAGAACAGCAAGAAGCAGCAAGAGCGTGATAGGATCCGCGCTGGAGCCACCGCTGCTGCACCGAAACCCATTCGATGGGTTTGTCCTAACAACGAGACCCACATCCGAGGTCTATCCTGTATCGCCGGGACCCGATCAATGCTCAAAGGCGACGAGTATTATGACCGCTCTCCGGATCTGACCTGGAGCATCAGCGATTTATGCCGTGGCATCACACCCGTCAGCCTTATCAAGGAGTGGGGCAGTCTATTTACCTCGCCATCGTCGATTGCGCGCCAGGTCATTCACAAGTTCGTCGGCTTTATTGAGGAGAAAGCTACGGAGCTGATCTGGAAACCACGCTGCAAGGCCACCATTGCTCGAGAGCGAGAATGGGGGATCACAGCCAAGATGAAACGAACTCCATACAAGGGACCGAGAGGGGACTGGAGTGATGGGTATGGATACATTAGCGACGATGACCAATGTCCGTGTGGTGCATTACTCGCTGACCATGTAAACGGGAGCTGCCCTGGCCCCGTGCTTGACCCAGACGCAGCGGATCGGACGCTGCTGGATTGCCTGAAAGGGAGGAGGCGGTTGACAACCATGGAGGGGATGGGGAAGATACCCTTCTTGTAACAAGGTGTTTTCAGCTTTTAACACACTGATGAGGTGTGGCAATTGTTGCGCAGGCCCTAGGGGCAGGCCCGGGGAATGTGACCTGTCAACTGGCGACTGTGGATCGGTTCCGCTTTGGTGGTGAGGACAGCGATAGTAGATCTTTGCTAGTTAGTCTGATAGATTCGCAGAGTCAATTGACTCGAGAGACAAGTTGTTATAAAAAAAAAAAAAAAATTGTGCGTAGAAAAATACGCGCAATTTGTGAAATCCCACATATCCTTGTGGGACAACAGGCCACGTAGGGAGCAGGAGCCTTTGGCACGGCACTCATGCGGTTGTAAATTATGAAACCAAGGATCCGTCGCGGCACTAGTCGGGGCGGGCAGTACGCTGCTTATTTTCTGTCCCAGCTGTAGGACTCCTTTTTTTTTTTTTTATTAACATAAATCCCCATGAGCACGCGACGCATGGTCCGCAAAGGCCTTGAAGCCATAGATGCCTTCCATGCACGGCAGAGCCGCATCCCTTACCAACTATGTTGGCTTGAGGCGTCAAATTCATAACCCATGTCGCATAGCTAGCCTAACCTAACTCCTACGTGACCTGTTGCGCGATACACGTCTCCTAATCCAGATCCAATGTTAATAAAGTTGTTTTTAAACCGAATAAACCCTCCATTATGTCCAACTTCCCTCGCCCCAAACAATGCTGCAGCACCCTATAATCCGCAGTCCGTCTACCTTCCTGGATCCCCGCTGCAAGTAACCGTCTCCCTTTCAAATCAGAGAAATCACCAACACTACGTTGGCGTCCCCGATCACCGTTGCGTCCTCCGGCGCGTTTGCTCATAAAGGTGATTCCAACTGACTTTTCCCAGGCGACAGTGTCCTCGCATCGTTTGTTCCATATCTTGGTCCTGCCAAACTCTTCGATCCTGCTCACGAACTTTGTCACCATGATCGTCGCAATCCACTTGGTGGTGGTAAATAGCTGCTTCCAGGTCTCAATGAGTCTCGTTGGCACCAAACCTCGGTATAACTCCTTGACCTCCCAATCTGCCTCACTCTCCGGTACTTCTCCTTCCGCAACGTGATATGCCCCTCGTCTTTCCGCCGTCCCCTGAATCTACTGCATTGACTCCCAGATAGCGTTCGTTCCTGTTGCCGAGAAGTTGGGACAAGTCGCAGTGAAGGGCTTGTCCTTCCGTTCGGCCTCCTCTCTCTCCTGTTCCCATTTTCGCACTGCCTGTCTCCATGCACGATATCCATTCGACTCCACCTCCTCCACCGCATCCCTCCACTCTTGTCGCTGGTCGCACAAGGTAGCTGAACAACGCCAAAGATGATCGTTCGTCTCTGCTTCCCTTTCACACCTACGACATATATCCGTTTGGTGAGTATCTGGATGTCGTTTCTTCATCGCCTGCAATGTCGGCAAATCTCCATGCAACTTCTTGATCCTGTGCGAACGTAAACGACAGTCTTCCAGACTGGTGTATAAGCGCTTTGGCGGGTTATTATCGTGTAGGATCCGCAGCGTCGGCGCCCATGCTACCGACCGCCAATCCTTGATGTAGGTCCTCGTTCGATGCTGCAATGTCCACTGATAATGGTGCCGTACCGTGGACTGCAGCTTCAGTATCCTTCTCAAGTCCAGGTCTGCACTGTGTGTTGCAAACTGTGCGTGACATTTCAAATCATGGTGCCACCTGTAGGACTCCTTCAAACCATAGTTAATAAGTCCCATGTCTATGGGGGTTCTCGTTAATAAAAAAAAAAAAAAGAGCATGGCTCGGAATATCCAAGCAAACGATGTTGAATCGTCTGCTGTGCTCAGCTTAATGATTAGGATGGTCACCCATTCCGACCGACTTAGTTGAGCACCCGTTCAATGACCTCTGAGATTTTTTTCGGGCTGCAGCCTGTTGACCAGGCAGGTCAAGGCAAAAAAAAAAAAAATGGTGGCAAAAAATCTGAAGCCTGCTTTTTTTTTTTTTTTTTTTTTTTTACATGAGCTTAGCATTTCTTAAAAAGCCATGCGGACAATATAAGTAAAAAGGCTAGCATGCTCACTCCTCGCTTCATGAGCGAGCTCGCTGGACTCTCTTCACTTGTTGGTATCTGGGTGCATGTTCACCAATTATTAATTCTTCAACTTGACGCAGGTCAATGGGCGTATTCGATAGATGCTGGGATTGCAAATTGAAAATGAAAGCGAACACAGCAGCTGGATATTCTGGTATTCTGAAAGGTTATGCATAATGGGTTGGGACTAAGCTATCGTTTATGGAGTAGCTAGATTACTTTATGCTGCGCCCAAAGTTCGGCCTGTGATGGCGTATTCCTGAACAGAGCTGCCCACGTTGGAGTGTGGGAAGCAGCTCTCCGTTTTTGTCCCTGTGCCTTGTCCCTCGTATCTTATCCCTTATCCCTTGTCCCTTGCCCCTTGTCCCTTTCTTTTTTTTTTTTTTTGCACACAGTCTCCTTTATCCAATCTCTCATCGATTTGTCGAATGCCGATGTTCGGCGTTCGTCCATTTACGTTCAGGTGGATAAAAGGCCAGCGGCACAGAGACATCTCCGGGTCACCGAATGAAACATATGGGAACTCATGTCCGAAACATCGTTCGATATCGCCACTGCTACACAAAGATTAGAATAGCGCTTCTAGAGCAAGTGGCATGGAACTGTGCCTGAATTTATAGTCTATGCATGAGTGGAACCTTGAAAGGTACCCTCAAAATTCTTTCATTGGTCGATTGGTCCGATTGAAATACAGTGGTGCACGTTGCAATTTGGAAATCCCAGAAGGGCGAGGTGGGCCTACGAATCGAAAGGCGCGCAAAGACAGGAATAGAGCAAAAGCTCTTAGGCGGCATGTTGCTTTGTTGTTTCTTGTTACAGTTGTAGATGGTAGCACAGAGGTAGGTTGGAGGAGAAGAATACAGGAAAGCCAGGTGTGGGAACAGGGTGTGACTTAGAGGCACGCTTTTGCTGTAAGGTGGAGAACACATACTCTACTATACGCTGAGACGAGCCAATTCCCGCAATGGACATTTTTCTTTCTTTCGTTTTTTGAGCCAACCAGCTGCTACTTAGGTGGAGAAACAAGCACGAAAGGCACAAGGAATAGAGAGGTTGGGGAGGATAGAGACCCTACCCGGGACGTTATACGTTATACGCGATGTAGTACAACAAGGGAGAGGTAGACTAGTGGGCGATGTAAATGGACCATTGCAGGGATTGTCATCCCACTTTCAGTTGGCCATCGCTCCTCCTTTTTGACCACCCCTTTTCATATGAAAAGAAAAGAAAAGGATGCCAAGAGGACGTGCAGTCATCGCTTATGAACTTCAATTGGCAGGCTATTCAGGCAGGTGGGTGGCCAGCACTTGTGGGCAAGAGGGAATGACCGACTTGACAAACAGACGGACGGACTAAAAAAAATAAAGTAATGACCATATCAGTTGACGGAAGTGATGCTGGGGGTTGTATTTAATACTTTAACACTAAGGCTTTTGTGTTCTGGGTTCGGGTGCAGAGGCACGCTGGATTGGTCAATGGAGATTATATTTTATTTCTTCTTTTTTTTCTGTGCATTCCAATCCGAAGTGGTGCAATCTCGTTCTATCTTCATTTCCTGAGGGGTGGGCTGTTTTGTTCCAAAATTGAGATGAACCTCACTTTGGGCAAGCGGGATGCTTTCGCTTTCAAAGAAGAGACATACAACATACGATGGCTGTTTCCTCTTTTACCTTTTCTCTTCTCCTTCGTTTTCTCCCTTCTTTCCTCCATCGGCGCTGAGGGTAGATCCGTCCTGGAAGAGCGGGGAAGGAGGTGTTTTTTTTTGCTCTTTGAAATTTTATTTGAAATAAGAATGGGGGAATTGGACGCACGAAAGCCATACAGGAAATAAAAGTTGTGGACTAGTCTATCTTTTACCATATCTGATTCAATCCACAGTATTCATTTCAATTCAATCTAATCTTATCCGCCCTTTTTCTTTTTTTTCCATTGGTCAATTGCTTCACTTCACACTTCTTTCTTTTCGCGACTTTCTCATCTCTTTTCTTTTCCTTCCTTTCTCCTTCTCTCTTCATCCTTCTTTTTCTTCTTCATCCTCTTCATCCCTCGCCGTCCTTCCGCTGCGAATCTGCTTGTCACTGGTTCCCTGTTAGCAGTTTCCTCTTCCCTTTCCCCACGCCTCCTTCCTTCCTCCTCCCCTTGGTTCCTGTTGAGATCCCATACAGCCAACCATATGCCACCAGAGTCAACGTACGTAGAGCCCCTGGCCAAGAAAAATGTCATCTCGCGATCCCAACTGGAGACGAGATGCAAGGCCGGCGAGATCCTGATCGTCGTCAATCAGAAGGTCTACAAGCTTGACAAGTGGATCAAGCATCATCCCGGCGGCCAGCTTGCCATTCGCCATTGCATTGGTCGTGACTGTACGGACGAGGTCAAGGCACTGCACCCCGACTACGTGCTCGAGAAGAAGATCAAATACTTTGAGATTGCGGATTATCTCCCCCGCGACTCTGACCCCGAGTTCGCACCCATCATTGGCTCGCGCACCCGCACCAAGGAGGAGATTTTTGAGGCCCAGAGCGCCCAGGTCTCGAGTGCCTATCGCCAGCTCGAGTCTCGTCTCCGCGCTCGGCAACTATTCGAGACCAACTATACCAACTATGCCTGGGAATTTTCACGGTATCTGACCCTGTTCACTATGGCGATCGTCCTCAACATCTACGGCACCTGCACCATGCACTACATGGCCTCAGCCCTCTGTCTAGCCATGTTCTGGCACCAGATCTCATTCTTTGCCCACGATGCCGGCCACAATTCCATTAGCCACAACCTTCAAATCGACAATGGCATCGGCATCTTCCTCGCAGACTTCTTAGGCGGTCTCTCAATCGGCTGGTGGAAAAAGTCGCATTACGTCCACCACATTGTCACCAACCACCCCATCCACGACCCCGATATCCAGCACCTTCCCTTCTTTGCTGTCACGACCCGCATCTTCCAGGGATTCTTCTCGACCTACCATCAAAAAGAGATGGTCTTTGACCGCGTCGCTCAGTTCTTTGTGTCGTACCAGCACTATCTTTACTATCCGATCATGATGATGGGTCGCTTCAACCTCTATGTCCAGTCGATGATGTTCCTGGCCAAGGAGCCCAACTACCCATACCGCAAGCAGGAGATTTTCGGTCTGACGATCTACTGGATCTGGTACCCGTATTTCCTCAAGCAATTGCCGACCTGGAACATGATCATTGCCTACGTCTTCATCTCCCACATGTTCACGTTCATGCTCCACGTCCAGATCACGCTCTCACATTTTGGCATGTCGACCGAGGAACTTGGAGATACAGAGTCGTTCGCAGCCAAGATGTTGCGCACGACCATGGATGTCGACTGCCCCACATGGCTCGACTGGTTCCATGGAGGACTGCAGTTCCAGGCCATCCACCATCTCTTCCCGCGTATGCCCCGGCACAATCTTCGCGCGGCGCAGCCTTACGTAAAAGAGTTTTGTGATGAAGTCGGATTGACCTATCACATTCACGGCTTTGCGAAGGGCAACCAGATCGTATACTCGGCGCTCAAGGACGTTGCGGACCAGGTTGGCTTCTTCATGGAGGTTGCCAAGCATGAGGCCAAGGAGTACGTTGAGGCCCAAAGAATCGTCCTTCCGGAGACCAACAAGGACAAATAGAGTTGGGAGGGGATCGTTTCTTTTTGCTTTTCTTTCATAGACTGACCCCTGCCGGTGTTCTATACCAAAGTCTTTGAAAATATATACACCATCTTTCATCATCATTTCTCAAGGAATTACTCTGTGATGCCAAGCAACGAGAACAGAAAAAGAAAACTCAAACTGGAACAGCCGGGCTTGTCGGCATCTATTTTTACCCAGCGAGCCGGACAGAATTCCCATAGACCGAAAACGAAACAGAGAAGCATTGGATGGAATGGGGGGCGGAGAGTGGCGGCGCACAACACACGACACAACAATAAGGGCACTGCCGCAGGGAGAGAAACAGATCGGGATCGACTGGAAACCATGACTAGCCCCGACGGACTTGTTGGGCGCGGCACGGCTCAATTATACATCTCAGCCGGAAGAGAAATTGCGCAACTTCATCTCTCGCCTTCCTGATAGTCTCGTTTGCTTGCACTCCCTCTATCGCTAGTCCTGCTGCCTATCTTGTCCCCCGGAAGAAAAGAAAAGATGGACAGGCGGGATGGTCAGACTGTCCCACGCCCTATTTCCTTTTTCTTTTTTCTTTTTTGCTCTCCTTCCTTCTAAAGCATTTTCTGTCACTATACCCATTTCGAATCTTCCTCCCTTTCTCGTTGCACATTCTTCTGCTCATCCTCGCCTTCATCCCCTTTATTCACTAGTATTAGTACTAAATAAAATAAAAAGGGCAGGAAAGGCAGTTATCTATCTATCATGAAGTGTATTGAGGACATCTCTATCCATCATAGTGCGAGAACATTGGATTCTGCAGCTGACGACCATCATTGCACTTATTACCGATTGAGCAAGTTATTCCATTTTTATATTTTTATATTGCTACTTTACAAGAGCTGCCAAAGCGATGTGTTTGGCACTAGTCAAGGGTGTGGCATGTGTGTATATGTGTATGTATGTTTTTCCGCGTGTATATATGTCTATCAAAGACCACACCATCCGCACCTCCTTCCTTCTCTAGAACTCAAACTCGCCGCGGAACTGGTTAATGTCCGCGCCGACGACCGCGCGCTCTGCCAAATCACTGCGGTCCATCATCATGAAAGTGCGACGGAGAGTCTCCCAAAGATTTCCGCTCACATTGACAGATCCGCCCTGTCCGTTTCCTTCGCCATCGGCCTGATGCATGCTCAAGGCGCCCAGCAAGTGCTCTGCAGCCTCCTTATGGCATCCAATGTTGATGCATGACACGCCCAGGTTGTACCGCGCACGAACGAACGACGGCTTGATCTCTAGCGCCTTGTGATACGCCTCAATCGCATCCTCGCTCCGTCCACTGTTGGCCAATGTGGCTCCCAATCGGTTCCAAAGCAGATAATCGCCTGGGCGGACCTTGAGCCCTGCCACGAAACAGTCAACGGCCTTCTCATACTCGCCACTGCCATAGAACAGCACGCCAAGTCCGACTTGAAGATCAGCGTCCATGTCGGCTCCTGAGGATCCATTCCGGACGGCCTGCAGGTACAAATCGGTCACACGTGCGTGGGTCTCCCATGAGCTGATTGATGTGGTTGGTGCAGGGTTTGCTGCTACAATATCCGGGTATTTGGTTGCCAGCCAGCGCTCTAGTGTCAGGTATGCCTGGTGGTCGTATCCTTCATTCGTGTAGCTGACAGCAAGATTCTAATATACAACAGTTACAGCAAAAAAAAAAAAAAAAAAAAAAAAAACGTTTAGTTTATCGAGCAATAGAAGACGAAATCGGGGACAATGAAAAATAGGTAAATCCGACATATAGTTCCTTACCATGTATGCATCCAAGTTGTTGGCATCGACCTGGACGGCCTTTTCCAAAGCTCGGATCGCGGGCTCCTCCTTCTCGTTCTGGGCTTGAACATTTCCAAGCATCATCCAGGCACGACTGTTGTTCTCATCCTGCTGCACAGCAGCCTCAAAGGCCAAGGCCGCCTCCGAAAGGGAGCCGCCTTCCTCTGTAAGCCGAATACCCTCCGCCATAGGGTCTGGGTGTGTTAAGTACGGGTTGTTGGGTTCGAACGTATAGGGTCCCAGCTGTGGGGCTGCGACCGCACTCAGATCCGAAAACTCGTTCTCCCAGCTTGAAGGGTCATCCAAGATATTCTGTACGTCCTCGGTATCTGTCAGGTTATCTCTGAGAGTGTTCCAGAGATCCTCAAGCTGCTCATGTTCTTCAAAATTGATGGGATTGGCGGTCGCTGCTGCCTCGCCGTCACGTTGAGCGGCCTCGAATTGGGCTTCCCATGAGGCGCTGTTGGCATCGATCGCCTTTCCTTTGCCCTTGCCCTCGACCAGTGCGAACTCATTGGCCCAGTCAAAATTCTTTTGGAAAGCAGCTTCGAATTCTGGGGGCATTTCGCCAACCACATGCTCGCGCTGCATAAACTCTTCCTGCCATTCTGTTGTAAAGAGGCGAAAATAAAGATAATTCTGCGATCAGCGGTCTTGTTCTTCAATAAACGATTGTTCTTATTGATAAAAGAAAAAGAAAAAAAGAAATTTCAAAGTACACAAAGGCTTTACCATGTGGAGGAGCTTGGTGCTGTTGAAACGCAGCCGAGAAGGCGGCCTCTTCTTCGGGACTCAGCTCAAAGAGACGAGCACCGGGTGGCTGATGAGTCTGGAACTCTTGCGTCCAATCTCCACCTATACCGTACATCAGATATTAAAGCATACATTTTATCAGTATCCGGTCTAGAGCTACAAAGTTGTGCAGTGTGTAATCGATCAGGCACCGTGTTCGATCGTTAGGTTCACTGCCTATTACTCCGCAGTTGACCATTTTTCCACAGTATGCATTTTCGGGGTGATGTACCTGGTGCCATTTCAAATCCTGGGGCATGGTGGATCGCCGACAGTTCCTGATGCATGTCGTTGAATCTGAATGCTCCGGGATCGCCCTGCTGCTTCTGTTGCTCAAAGAACTCGTTCAGGAGCTAATAACCATCCCGACGGGACAAAGTTTAATTGGAGACCGATCACGAATCAA
Source organism: Gamsiella multidivaricata (assembly GCF_025024155.1). Lineage (NCBI taxonomy): Eukaryota > Fungi > Mortierellomycota > Mortierellomycetes > Mortierellales > Mortierellaceae > Gamsiella > Gamsiella multidivaricata. Next base: position 119,895 of record NW_026251764.1, read on the forward strand.
AAAAGAGATAGACAGCTAGAGGTTAGAGAAAAGGTGGGGAAGCGATACAACTGTTGATCGAAGCGGCCAAAAAATAAAATAAAATAAGTAATGTCCATCGATTGTACTTTACCTGCTGGTCGTCGCCGGCCATGGTAGGTCGTGCTGTTCGCATAGATGGACCGGCCGCAGACGGTGCGTTCACGAAACGCTCCTAGAGTCATCGGTGGCAAACATCGACAAGAAGCGCCGGCAGTAAAGGCGATTAGTTTCATGAAAGAGAAGCTGTGGGGCAAGACCCGGAGAAGGGGGGTGAGAGGACTTACCCGCTGCAGCGAAGTGTTTTGGTCAAAGTGCTTTGTGAACTGGCGCATAGCGTTTGAGCCGGAGCCACACTCTGCTCCGGAGGCCATACTCTGGAAAGCCATGGTGATATGATTATTTGAACGAAGGAAGTGAAGGAAAGGGCTAGGTAAGATGAGGAAAAGAAGAAGAGACGAATGAGATGGGAAGGAAGGAAGTGGTGTGAATGAACAACGGCTCGGAGCAGTGGTCTTTCGTTGTTGAAGTGAACACTTTGTGGACCCATTTTCTTCAGGTGGAGTAAAGAACATCACGTGTGAATCCCCCGAGAGAATCCAATGGGCGGGTGGAGTCCGTGCAGCGGGGAAGGGAAAATCCACTGAAACGGGGAAAAGAAAACTGGCTTGTGGCAACCAAGCGTTCATAGCGACGTTACTTTTTGATCCCTCGGTGTCGGTTCTTTCTCTAATCCTTGCAGAGAATTCTAGCACCCCAGCATTGGATTGCTGCGGATGTGTATAGGTGATACTAACAGGACGTTTTCGCTTTTTTTTTTTTTTTGGTGAGATGTTTACTCTAGGCTCGGACATGTACAGTACATCCGCCTCTATCCCATCCCACCAGCGATCTCTCTGGCATAGCCTCGTTGGCTTACTTTACATGACCAAAAGGTACTTGTTTGCTTTATTTATTTTTTCCAGTCATTGAGCAAGCCGAAACAGACGCGCTTCGCCGTGTGTCCATTTAAACATTTTCGCGCCTTTTTTTTTGAACCTCGGTAGCACCGCAAACACGCATCCTGTTGTACAATGGACCGTTGGCTTCGTTAACAACTAGCAGCGTTTTTCGGGATGATGTCTGTCTCGTTCTTTATGCATGAAAGCGAGCGGGTTCTTCGAGCAGGCACACTTACATAGCCCCACCAGCAAGAGCGTCAGACCTCCGACGGTCAAAATCCTTGCAGAGAGATATGCAGCAGTCTAAGAGTCGAGTCGTGTCGTTGTCAGATCTCAGATTTCGCTGTGGGACGGTGCATGAATATCCGGCGGGGACTTTTCGCGCTGTCCTCTTTCTCTCTTTTCTCGCAAGACCTGCTTATAGCTGGCCGTGTTGTCGACATCTCCAGCAGTGGTAAAATTAGGCATGGTGATCAAATTATGCAGTATCCATGGTGACGAGTTGATGGGTGGCATGATGAAGATCGATGTGGGTTTGGCGAGGAGGAAGAAAATGGTTGAGGAAGTAAGTTTGTTTCCGCGAACATTAGTGCTCTCTGTCGGTATGTGGCCATTGGAGTCAGCGTAAATCTCGGTGGCGTTGCGTGAGACGAAACCAGGTGCCGGCCCCTGAGAAGGCTACTGCGTACGTTCCGCAGCTGTCTGGGAGCAATTTGAAAAGACATATTAATACAGTAAACAGCTTTTGTAGAGGCTGTCGCATATTTCACCAGAGTCCATTGTATATTATTTAGTTTAATAAGTGCACCTCCAGCTCACTATTATACTTTATACAAATAAATACCCAATCGGTGTGGTCTGTGGAGCCACATCTCTTTCTCACTCAAGACCTTTGCGATGTCGACACCCTACCGCTCCCCTATGCTAGTCGCTCTGGCTCCGTAGAACTTATCATCATCCCGCCTTATAATCCCTTTGTTACATTGCTCCTACTGTGTCTGTGAGGGCGGGATGCACAGCGCTGACTGTACATTCATACGGGTGCGGACTTTCAGCCACTGTCCAGAAGGCCTCTGCGTCTGGTTATGCTCACTGTCGCTCATCTGATGCTTTACAGGTGCGGGCAGAGATGGAGTGCTTTCTTTCATTGGCCTTTGGTTTCTTTACCTCTATATACACAACTTAATGACTAACCCTGGTATACCCGAGACAACTTGTTAGGAATGAAGACATTTAAAGATTTCGTGCTTACCGACACTCATGACCACGGCACCTTTGACAAGATATACTCTTGCTTTATGCATATGTTGATCGGGAGCGTGGACGTGGAGACACATTAGCAATGCAATACAGGCTCGACGCGGCTCAATGTCGGGAGGAATACCACGATGTATTGATGCAGGGAAACATCAGTTGCTCACACGTATCGGCCAGTACCGTCTTACAGACTTTCATGCGATATCAAGCTGCCCGTAAGAACAGCTATTGTCGTCTTCGTACTAGTTTTTTAATGCTTAAGTGGGATCGATTGCAAACTGCATTTCATCTTCCTTTGGATCTGATAGAGGCCATCCAAGGCCTTCGTCGGAAAGTTCGGTTCCCTCGAAAAGATCAGCTGCAGAAGTTGTCTTTGAGATTGGAGAGGAGGCTGACGAGGCTGATATGAGCGCTCCAAGCCCTAAACCGCCCCAAAAAAAAGTCACCTTCCTGGAAGTCGAATTTCCTTCGGAATGTGGAAGCGATCACGTCGATTCCAATCCCTCTTCGACCAGATCATCTCTGAACTCCATTGACTTCTGCTTTAATTGGACCAGGCATCTCATCTTCACAACTGACTACAAACACTCGCCTCATAATCGACCAACTTGATGTTTTTAAGCTATTGATGGACGCGCGAAGATCAATGATCAAAAAGCAAAGCGAGATCACGGATGTTTTGGATTTGTTGCAAGTGGTTGCTGGAGAGTCCTCGCCAAAAAGTCGTAACCCTTATAGTTTTATAACACTCAATTTCAATTCAATCCTCAGTTCCACGTACGAGAAAAAGAAGCAAAGCAACATCCGCGCACGCGCCCACCCACTGCCATGTGTAGGAATGAAGGCCACGCAAGTAGCAAATTTGTACGTAAAATCTTATCCGAAAAAGGAGGTCAGTCTATGTGATTCATTCGTGCCGAAAATATAAGGGTTACGACTTTTTGGCGAGGACTCTAGCGTCCGGTCATCGACACACCAAAGCACCAGTGCGACCCCGAAGTTTGCATTCGTCGCACAAGGCGGATTCATCTCGTACAAAGGGGAGCTCCCAGAATTGGGGGAGGTTACGTTTGGCCGGATCTGAGCATACAATGGTGAGCGCTACACGGTGATCGATGAACCATTTGCGCTCCGGAGCCCCTCACGATGAAGCATGGTGAGGACATCGCGGAGATTACGCTTACTATTGACAGAACATTCGCAAGCTCTTCGCAGAGGAATATGTCACGGTGTTGGAGCAGATCAAACGACTCGGAGACGAGATGACTTCAGGACTCGAGCGTGCGAAACGAGCCGTGTAGGATTAGTCTTTACTCTCCCGCTTGATCATCACACATCCTACTAAATATGTAGCTTATACATAAACAAGCAACAAGCCCTCAAAATGAACATGCTTAGATAAATGGATCAGACGGGAGTACCGGCATCTCCATCTGATCGGGTATGTTGTGGGAACCCAAGTGCGCTGCAGGTTCCTCGGCACCGGTTGCTTCTCCTGAGTCCCCTTCTCTTCTCCACAAGCAATAGGCCACAATAAAAGGTTCATTTCTTCATATTTGTCATCAAAGATGCGGTAGACCATGCGGCATAGGGATATATATTGTAGATCTTGTATATACATATCCCGTACATGTTCCATATACAAGTATTGCAGACACCCTTCTTTGGTTTTGCCGCCGTCTTTGGTTTTCTTTATTTCCGGTTCCTGATTCCTTTATTTTTCATCAAAGTTCTTTTTTGCTGTTCTGGTTCTCCAACAACTCAGTCTCAGTCTCAGTCTCAGTCTCGTTTCTACACTCCCCATGACTGACGGCAATCCTTCACTCGGTAATCCTTCATCCTCTCCCTCTCATTTATCCTCGCCATCAACCATCGTTTCTTTGCCTTCATCTCCACAAGCAAGCGGTACCACCCCTGCTGCAACCTCGCCCCAATATCCACTTCAACTTCCACAGGTGCAACCCTTGGAGTATCCGCTTTCAGAGCCTGCTCAACCATGGAGCATCACACTTTGCAACAACCCAATCTCGATTCCCAGACGACTTCCTTGTCAACATCCTCCACAAACACGGCTAATCCTGCACCGGCAACCATGGAACACAACAACATCAATAATTCAAACAGCACAAACAATATTATCAATAGCAACGGTGCTGATATTAGCCAGGCTATGATCACCAGCAATACCAGCACCAACAATGACAATGTTGTTATCTCCACTACCGCAAACACCGCTCCCCCACATAGCAACAGCGACAACCACAGGAGTAACACCTGTCACACTGACGGTGACGATAGTTCTTTGATCGACAAATGTAATCCTCTAGCTCAAGATACCCTTAGCAACACCCAAAGCAGCTGTAGTAGTTCCAGGAACAACAACAGCAATCAAAACAGCCCGAGACCTGTTGTTCGAAAACGACAACGATTCACAACTACAAGAGTTCTAAGTGCCATGGACGGCTTTCCTGGTTCAACACTGGGGTCGAGTTTTTCCTCTGGTTCAGCCTCAACAGAAAGACGGTCTGGCATATCTCCAGTCCTTTCAGCCGACCGAACTACAGGTCTTTCGAGCGAATATCACTGGTAGTTTGCCTTTTTTTTTTTGTCCAGGCAGAAAGTACAGTGGTTTTCCTCAATGCACGCCTACTTACACCATCGCTGCATCCCTTTGATATACCGACAATATTAGCCCTATCTGTCGAGGATTGATGAAGGAAGCATTCATCTCCCGCTGTGGACACTCGTTCTGGTAAGCATGCACGTCATGAGCTGCTTGGAATAACGGCCATCACTTTGCTCGCTTTGATAGCTTGACTCTTTAACATCAACATCTCTCTGTCTCAGCTATCTTTGTATATCACGACATCTGTGCGAGAGGCAAGACTGCCCAATATGCCGAACGTCCTTGGCACGCGACCAGATTTTTCCGAACTTCCTATGTAAGTGAACCACTAGGCAGGGTTCGAGTCGTTGGACCGCCTCGCTCATTCTCGAAATTGCGATGCATTGCATCTTGAATAAGGAGCAGCGGCGTGTATATCAAGTGTGTGACCGGAGAACCATAGGTCACTGACAAATCTTTTTTTTTTTTTACCTATGCTTAGTAAACAGCATATTGGAACAGTCCACAGACATTGTTGACACGGATGATCTGGAACCGCGAATAAAGCTAAGACATGATCTTCTCAACCAGAGCAACTTTTCGCGGGAAGGTATACAGAACAGCATGTTGAGCTACCATGGTTCATGATTAATGCGATCTAGCTCTAGATATCGGGACTGAATTGAAACCAAATCCCCTTCTTTCTCTCTCGCTTTTTTTATTCTCTCTAGAAATCGACGACCTCTTGTCAACCTTGAAGGCAAAAAAACGGAAACTTGAGGCGACAGATCAACAAGTGGAGTTGGAAGTTCTGCTTGATTTTCTCAGGAACACTCGAGCTGAGAAAGAAGAAGCAAGTTTGCTGGCAAATTGGAGTCCAAGGCACACGACAATCTGTACGAGAACATCACAGGTCACTAACGCATCATATCAATGGACATTTTTGTTTTCTCATAGTCGCTGGCAAGACTCAATGCACAGATTCAATGTCTCGACAACGACATGCGGAAGGCCGAGGAGAAACTGGAGGCATTGAAGCAGTACAATGGATATCAAATCACGCAGACTCTCGAAGAGGACGACGATCAGCTTGAGTGTGCAGGAAACTCTGGAGGCGTACAAGTCCCAAATGAGGTTTCAGAAGAGGAGGACGAGGCTGTGCCTCCACAGACTGGATCCAAGAGACCACACTCTGTAAGCCACTAAACGTGGATCCATGGATCAGACTGCCTTCTCATGTCGACTGCATCGTCCTAACCGTTGCGGACTAAATTTGTGTCTTTACCAAATGATAGGAACTGGAGCACGATGAAAAGAACGATGGAGGTAGCTCAGGAAAAATCAGCTCCGAAGCTACTCTTCAAACTGTCAGGATCGCTAAGCAGGTCAATCTCAACAAAAAACGCGTCGCCGAGCACTTTGAGGACTTGCAGCGGTGCTACTTTGATTTTTCTCTTAGCTGTGAGTCTCCTCAGTCTGTTATACGGATCGTCTGGAGAGACACAACACACACCTCTTAAGCCGCGCAGATATCTAACATATCGGAACAAACTGTATTTTCTATCACTCATAGCAACAGCCAGGAGAGAATCCGCATTATCGAGCTTTTGCTCCACGATTTCGAAATTTACAAAGTTTTCACACTTTGAGCACATCAATACCCTGCGCTACGGCGACATCTTCAACACGTCGTCGATCGTATCCTCAATCGAGTTCGACAGAGATGACGAGTTTTTTGCAACAGCAGGAGTTACCAAAAAAATCAAAATCTTTGAATACGGCTGCATCGAAAAGACAGGACTCGCAGGCACAAGTCTTCGGGAGGACGACCGGTCGGACATGTACGACGGCAGTGATCTTACCCGACCATCACGGTACTCTGCCAACAAGAAACCCATTACATCTGTTCTCCACTACCCAGTGCGCGAGATGATGTGTCGGAGCAAAATCAGGTATGCGTGTGGTTTATTGAAACTGATGCTAATGACATTTATCGCGACAACACATTATGTATTCTGACGAGAGTTCTTTTTTTTTTTTTTTTTTTTTTTAACCTAAAAAAAAGCTGCCTTTCTTGGAATTCGTACATTAAATCGCAAATTGCCAGTTCCGATTACGAGGGAATTGTCTCCCTGTGGGACGCGCAGACAGGAATCAACACACTCAATTACGATGAGCATGAAAAGCGTGCATGGAGCGTCGACTTTTCGCGCACGGACCCAACACGCTTGGCCAGTGGAAGTGACGATACAAAGGTCAAGATTTGGTCAACAACACAGAAAGCGTCCGTGTGCACGATCGAGAGCAAGGCCAATATTTGTTGTGTCAAGTTCAACCCTGAGAGCAGCCATCACATTGCATTCGGTAGTGCAGATCACCACATTCACTACTACGACTTGCGCAAGGCGAATGAGCCGCTGTTTATCTTCAAGGGACACCGCAAGGCTGTATCGTACGTCAAATTTTTGGGGCGCGAGGAGCTGGTGTCTGCTTCGACGGATAGCACTCTCAAGCTCTGGAACACACTTCGAATGAACTGCGCGAGGACATACACTGGTCATGTCAATGAGAAGAACTTTGTGGGACTGAGTGCATCTGGGGACTGGATCTCATGTGGCAGCGAGAACAATGCGGTGTACACCTACTACAAAGAGCTCCGGGACCCGGTTGTAACGGTCAAGTTTGGCAACTCGAATCCTGTCACTGTAAGCAAGCATGACCTTGATACGTTGTTGTGATGTCTCTTCTATTTCACCGTTCCTTACTGACTGTCCATGTTTCCTTTATTCTGTTTGTTCTGGTGTGCATAGGGCGAGGACACTGTAGATGAGGACCCATCTCAGTTTGTGAGCTCGGTCTGCTGGAAGAAGAACACGTCGAACAACATTTTGCTGGCAGCCAACAGCTCTGGGGTGATCAAGGTCCTTGAGCTTGTGTAACAGCAGGTTTTTCATTTGCTCAATTTGTCCTTCGGTTCTCTATTTACGAACGTGAGTGGGGGGTCAGCAAAGCAATCAAGCAAAAGACGCACGAAACCAAAAAAATAATAATAAAGCTCATTGTGATCACCATTCCCCCAGAAATCTTTTCCCGAATGAGGGGCCGGACTTCGTGTTGAGACAGTGACACAGCGCCAAACCTTAAATGGGTTTACCCTCCCCTCCACATTGCTCTGTTTCAGAATAATCAATCAAGCACCAACAACAGCGGCTATTTGCTTTTAGCTGTCAACATACAGAATAAATATTACTTATTTGCAAGGAGGATCTATACAAGTGTCGTTGTTGTTGTTGTTGTTGCTGTTTGTGTGCTGCGTCCTGATATGTGGATTGGAGTGATCGCTGACACCACCTCTTATCCTTCCTACTCTTCCTCCTCTTCCACTTTCTCTGGTTACTATTCGTGTATCTCTTACATTCCCACACCTTATCTATCTCCCTCTGAAACAAAGACAAAGGATACTCGTTCAAGATGTGGATAGTCTATCTATTTGACAAGGAACCACATTCGTTCCTTTGTCACTATGTAACTCTAGATACTAGTTCACATTCCCTGCTAGTCAAGCATGGCATTCAATGGGATTTTTTCCCCCCAGTTCATTGAATATATCATGCCGTGCCTCGCATGAGCAACCAAACAGGTAGTACAGAGGGTGATCTTTTCCTGCTTATTAAGTAGTAACAGCAGAAGAGTCATACCGTCTCTTGATAGGATGAGACGTCGTTCTAGTTTTAAATGACTGATAGCAAAAAAAAATGATAGAAGTACAGAAACGGTGGACGGTTAAAAGCGTATAAATGAGCCCGAATAAAAAAAAAGAAAGAGAGAGAGAAGAAGGAAAAAAAAGATAAGGTGGCGCCTGGCATTTTATACAACCCGTATATATCTCGCGAGTCATAACATCCTTTAAACCAATCGATTATTAATGTCCTCTCATCTATAGCAATAGCGTCCAGCCACATTAGAGTTGTGTATTCTGCAGATCTTTAGCCCGATCACGAATAGGGAGGGGGACATTAGGTTGCGCTATAGTATATAATAAATGAGTTCATGCCACAACCAAAGCCTTAAAAAAAAGTCAACGGCAGGGAAGACCTGACGATTAACTTGTTGGCCTGCAAAGAGATGAATACATGAGGTTGATACAGAACCCCTCGGCTAGTACGAGAAGCTGTGTTCTGTATGACGCGTCTCTATATGGTGAAATGTGTTAGCATAGTTAGCTAGTTACCGGGAGTTACCATTCCGTCCACTTCACAGTAAACAAGAGAAGAGGAGGATGAGGAGTGGTGGTAGTGGTGATGATAAAAAAGGGAAACAAGGAGGCATGTTGTAAAAACGCGACATAGTTGTCAGTTGACTATGTCAACCAGTAGTAGTCTATAATCGATTGAGCATACGGTTGGGCAGCAGGGGTGTTAGGAAAAGGAGAATAGCAGACTCGAGATTTACAATGACCTTTGGATGTAGACATTACTGAGTGCTTCAGATGTCTGTGAAGGCATTATATACAGCGGATGCACTTGTGACAGTTGATGACTGGAAAGATGGGCATCGTATGGTGGTGCTGGTCATGGAAATGGCCATAGGTTTATTGAAGGATATAAAGGCAGATTTATGGGGTGTGGATGTGGATGAATGTATGGTGTGGAGAAGGAAAGTTGCTCTATGCAATTAGTGCGGTGATTCAGAAAATATATACTTAGTCCAAAAGAGAATGAGTGCGGACCATGAAAATGGGTGCTGTGCTGTCCCCTAAAAGGGCATCTCTCTGATCCCCCCTCCCCACACATACACACTTTCCTTCACTTTGTTGCTGCCAAGTGGCTTTTTGGACCTCCTTCGTCCTTCTCTTCTCTTCTCACCCTCACTTTCTTCATCATCCTCATCCTCATTCTCATCCTTATTCTCATCCTCATCCCCACACTCACACTCCTCCTTAGTCATCACATCATAAAACACTTCCTTTGCTTCATCATCACCCCTCCCCCCCCATCCATCTTAACTCCCCTTTCCATCTTTACTATCCTGACCTCAACACCCACACACATACACACCCCTTCTTTGTGCCAGATATTCTTCTGTTTCCTATCTCTGTCTCTACACTTCAATCCACCTCTCAACACTTCTTTCCTTACCAATTTCTGAAAAGTCATCCGGGCTGGTTTCTTTTTTTTTTTTTTTCGACACCACGGTCGCGGTGCAATTGAACACTTGAATCGATAGGAAGAGAGACCTCGCTGATAAGACTCGATGGAGTACGAGTACTCGCCGCCTCACCAGTCTGGTCGGCAGCAGCAGCAGCAGCAGCCACCACATCTGCAACATCAGAACCAGTACCCGCAGCAGCACCCGCAGCAGCAGCAGCAGCAGTACCACCAACAGCAGCAGCAGCCCCAGCAATGGCAGTACTCTAACCAAGGAGCCATTCCTGCTATACCTCCTTACTCTGGTAGCGGTGGTATGACTAGCGCGGCAGCCTCTGACTCTTACAATTCATATTATGATTACAATGGGCAGCACCAGTCGTACCAACAGCAGCAGCAGCAGCACCTAGAACACCAGCATCTAGAACACCAGCATCAGCACCAACAACAACATCACCAGTATCAATATCAGCAACAACAGTACCCGCAGCATCATAGCCTCGAGGAGGACGCCCCAGGAGCGAGTGGAAGTGCTGAGAACCTGTATGATCGATCGACAGAGGGGATTCCCAAATCGGCCCTAGACCAGTCAGCGGCTGCAAAGTATCGTCTAGAGCATCATTTCAGTCAGTCGTTGGAGCAGGCGATCGAAAGAAGTCAAAGGTAAACGAGCACTGCCATGTCCCGCGTGCAATTGTGTCTCGTGTCGAATGCTGAATTTTTATCGGCTTTCTTTATGCAAGGGGGAAAGGAGGGGAAGAGTACTTTCTGCTTGTGTCCCCTAGTAATTTGGACACATTCCTGCTTGCCTATTTTTTTAAGCTCCTTTGCAATCTTCAATTCGCTCACTCACGCCAATTATTCGTTCTTTTGGTTGTTTTTCTGTTATCTCGATCAATTTCTTCACTGTCAATAGGAGGATAGAGCTCGAGACGAGACTGGAGACCGAGCATGGGAGCGAGGAGCGCAAGCATCGACAGCTGGAGGCCCTTGGCCGAAAGGAATCGCAGTATCTGAGGTTACGACGGACGCGCCTGGGACTCGATGATTTCGTGACGGTGAAGGTGATTGGAAAGGGAGCCTTTGGAGAGGTGCGTCTGGTCCAGAAGCTGAATTCGGGCAAGATCTATGCGATGAAGACACTTCGTAAAGCGGACATGTTCAAGAAGGACCAGGTAACGAAAAGAAAAAAAAATGGCGTCCTGTTTTTTATTTTATTTTTAGCACGAATGAGTGATGGATTGTATGCATTTTGTGTATCACAATGCAGTAGGTTTTATTTTCCTGCTTACTCACTGTCGCTTTACTGCTTCGTCTTTTCTTTGTGGCCCTTTTTTTTTTTTCTTCTTCCCTTTCTTTTGCGAAAATGCACAAATTGTAGCTGGCCCACGTTAAGGCTGAGCGAGATGTCCTGGCAGAGTCCGAGTCGCCATGGGTCGTGCAGTTGTATTATTCTTTCCAGGATTCCCATTATCTGTACCTGATCATGGAGTTCTTGCCCGGTGGAGATTTGATGACAATGTTGATTAAGTACGATACGTTTTCCGAAGACGTGACCCGATTCTATATCGCCGAGTGTGTGCTGGCCATCGAGGATATTCACAAGATGGGATTCATTCACAGGTATGAGGAGAGAAAGAGAGAGGAGGACAAAAGAAGGCAACAATTGTTGTTTGTCTGTCTGTTTGTTTGTTTGTTTTTTTCATTCGCTTTGCCGCTCTTATGCATGGATATGGATGGATATGATGGATGAACTAACTCAATATTGGCTGTACGACCCATTCCTGGTTTTGGATGAACACAGAGATATCAAGCCGGATAACATATTGATTGATGGGGATGGTCACATTAAACTGTCCGACTTTGGACTCTCGACCGGGTTCCACAAGACGCACGATTCTCAGTTTTATCAGCGGCTGTTGGACGGTCAGATCAAGGGCGGCAACAGCAGCCATAACGATGGGGTGACGCGACTTGACACGGGCGTTGATGCCATCAACCTGACTTTTTCAAGCAAGGATAAGCTGGCGACTTGGAAGAAGAACCGAAGGAAACTGGTAGGGATTATCTTTTGTGGTTGCAACCCCTCCCCCCCGAAGTATCAATGTTGCTTTGTGGTTGTTGTTACTGACTATAATGCTATTATATGTATCTGTGTGGTTGTTAGGCATACTCGACTGTGGGAACACCAGACTATATTGCACCAGAGATCTTTTTGCAACAAGGATATGGACAGGAGTGCGACTGGTGGTCGTTGGGTGCGATCATGTTTGAGTGCCTGGTCGGATACCCACCTTTCTGTAGCGAGAACGCTCATGAGACATATCGGAAGATCATGAACTGGAGAGAACAGCTCTATTTCCCAGAGGACGTTCATCTCTCGCCCGATGCTGAGGATCTCATCAGGAGGTATGCACGACATCGCGAAGGGACTTGAAACGAGGGTGGTCATTGTTGATTCCTGTACTCACAAATTGCTTACTGCTGTTGTTGTTGTTGTTGTTGTTGTTTGCTGGAATTTGTGGGTCATTAGGTTGATCTGCTCGCCAGAGATGCGACTAGGCCGACATAGTGTGCACGAGATCATGTCGCATCCGTACTTCCATGGAGTGGATTGGGCGAATATTCGACGGATGGAGTCGCCCTTTGTGCCGGTGCTTAACTCGATCACGGACACGAGTTATTTTCCGACAGAGGATCTGGATAAGGTTCCTGATCATCCGGAGCACCACGGTAAGTTCAGCTTTCTTTTTTCTTTTTATGTACTTACGATGGTGTTTTAGTGTGTATTCATGTTATTTTTATTTTATTTTATTTTGGTCGAGTAGAATACATGGCACTGGATGAGAACAGCAAGCAGAAGGATCTAGCGTTTGTGGGATACACGTTCAAGCGGTTCGAGTCCTTGAGCAAGCGAAACGCACTCTAGCATAGAATATCAATAGAAAGTGTCTCTTTGCTCCCCTCGCCAATTTTTTTTTTTTTTTTTTTTAGCCCGGTTATTTTGGGTAGACAACCTAGGACTACAATAATATCTAATAGATGGACAGATGAGTGTCGGTTTTTTTTTTTTCTTTTTTCTTTTTTTCTTCTTTTGATGAACATTAGATACAGTCCATTATGGATGCAAAGTGACAGATAAGGATGATGTAGCCGAGCAGCCAGGTAATCATGCCATGCATATGCGATGAGATCCAATGGCTCATTAAGCATGTGGAGGTCGATGTGGACATGTAATGAGCGGAGTAAAAAGCATATCATATGGGAATGCAGAGAGGGCCAGGCTGCTTTTTTTTTTTTTTTCTTCTCTTGGTCTTGGTCTTGTTTGCTGACTGGCGTATGAGAGCTGCTCATTTTTTTTTTTTTACTTTCTTGACAAGTGGGAGGAAAAAGGTTCGACAGTAGGATTTGACTGAATGAACCCAGTTGTGAGGGTGCTAGACTGTGGAGTGTACGTCTGTAGTGCACAGTGATAAAGGGCGGAGATTGCGGTACATGAACTTTTATTAATGCCGTAATAAGAGACTGGATTAAAAAGAAAAAAAAAAGAGGTATGTATTATAGCCGCAGGACCCTAATTGCTGCAGTCTTTTGAGAGAACAATTGGCATGCATGGTAAGCAGCAGGAAAAGAAAATGCGCCGGGCATGGGACTCTTTCCTCTGTTGTGTGAAATTGCAAATGTGATCGAGGCGCATTGGGAGAGGGGGGGGAGAATTGCTGCAAACTATGGTCTTTGGATATTAGGTTAGATTTATGAATAGTGCACACAAGGAAATTAAAAATCTGCTTTTTTAGCACTGGTGAAAACGAATGAACAACGACTGGAATCAATAGGGAATAAATATATCAAACGGTCCTTTTAATAAGCTGTATTGTTGTATCAAGGATCGATGCGGTAGTGACATGGGTTGGATCAATACTGGTAGTCGTTGTCCATCTGCTGTTGCATCGAGCGTCCGTAGGGCGTGGGTGACTGGCTGGGATGCTGATGATGCACTCTTGGGCTCCGTCCGCCCATGGACGGTGTCAGCGAAGGCGCCATCGTTGGCGATATGGGGCCAGAGGTATACGAGGGAGCTGAGGTAAAGTTCGAGGCCGGGTATGGCGAGCCTGGGTATGGCGAGGCCGGGTATGGAGAGGCTGGGGGAGGGTCCTTGTGAGGATTGAACATCTCGTACTCATCCATGACCTTGCGTTGTTGCTGCTCTACATATCGCTTGCGCTCTGCAACACTGCTGGGACCGTATTTTTGACCACTCGTATCCGAAAGCTCGTACTCGACCAATCCGGGGGTCGGGCGGTCGTTGACGCCGTAGTAGGGGTGGTTGAGGGCATCGGATGCGCTCTTGTAGCGGGGATGGCCTGTTTGATCGAGATCCTGGTCGTCATCGACATAGACGCTTGGGGGTTTGCGGATCGTGAAGGATTTGGCGAGCTTGGCTTTATCTCCACGGTCTTCGTCGCTCATGTGGCCAGCAGAAGAGGACGAGGGGTTGGGTTGGTTGTTCTTGTTGCGGGAACGGGATTGGTACGAGTTGATGGTGTTGGTGCGGGAGCGGGCGCGGTAGCGTTGGAGGACGAGACCGAACACTGTTAGGACGACGACAGCGGCGACGGTGACACCGACGATCATGGGGATGTTTGAATTAGAGGTGGAAGAGGAAGGGGTTTGGCCCTGCTGGTAGTTGGGTGAATTGGGGCCGCTGGCTCCGGAGGGGAGGGCCGGGTAGGTGAAGGGGGAGGTGCCGGTGGGAAGGTTGAAGATGGTACCGTTGCCGGCGGCAGGGACGCCGGGGATGTTGTAGACGGGGGTCGGTTGTGCACCAGCAGTGGTGGTTGCACCAGCAGCAGGGGTGGTGGCAACAACGCGGGTGGTTGTCGCTGATTTTGTAGACATGATGTGAAGGAGATGTAGGGTGCTCGTTAATAGATATAGAGATAGAGATGGAAGCCAATGACAAGGGACAAGCGGAGGGCGATGGGGGCTGAGGAAGGGGGTGGATGGATGAAGATCAAGATCAAGATGATGGAGGATGGTAAGATGGAGGATGGAGGATGGAGGAGGACGTTGGGGTCAAGGGGGGGACAGAGGAAAAGAGTGCCAATGAAAAGAATACTAAATAGAAAACAGAGGACTGAGGAACCAACTAGCCCAATTGGCCCGTCTCAGTCTATTTCAGCGTTTGTGGCGATAGCGAGCAGGGACGTCTACTGACAGGGGCTTACTCCGGACTAGACTAGACAAGGCAAGGCGGGGCGCCGTCACTCTCCCCCTCCCCCTCACCTTCACCCTTCATTTGCAGTCCTCCGGACAACGGTCGGATGAACTGGGTTGGACAGGGTTGGACAAGCACATGAACCATATTTCATACTTCTCATCCTTCTCATCCTGGACTAGTCTATTCTCTATTCGCATATGTTCCTGTTTGTTTGTTTGTTTGTTTGCTTGCTTATTTATTTGTCTCTGCCCTCAGTGCTCTCTTTGCTGCTGTCAGGTCTGCGCTCACCCCCTCCACTTGCGACCATGCACACACACATACACATGCACCCTGCTTCGTATGTCTACTGAGGTATCCGTTTTGAGAGCAGAGCAATACACACACACACACACACACACACACGCACACTTCCATGGTGCGACATGGCATCCTAGTCTACATACATGGCCTATCCATCACTAGGAGTGCTTGCATCGCACAGAGTCCTTGAATACCGTGGAATCCTCATCTGGTGTACATTCACAAAACCAGCACCACCCGTATTTGTTGCGTCTATCTCTCAGCTACGTACATCCACGAGCCGAAAGCTTCCTATATACTATACATCGCGCTGAACCTCTCTGCGTGACGACCTCGACAAGAATGTGTCGCTCTTATGAATGGGGTGGTATTCGATAACCTCATTGACCTCGCTGATGTATAATCCGGAGAATCGCCATGTTCTGACTGTGGTGCCCAAAGCGGGAGGGATCCCAGCGAGGAGAAGAGTGAGTGAGCGTCGGGTGCCAAAATGGACTATGCTTAAGCTTTTTTTCTCTCTCAGCGGAGTTGGCGGACAGAGGACATAGACCCCTTAACATATTGAACTGCGTGAACGCGTCGGTCGCGCCCCTTTTTGGTTTTTGTGATCGAAATTCATTTTTAGTCAAATTCGAAAAAATAAAATAAAATTTTGGAGCGCGTCCCAAAGCAAAAGACGCGTTTGTGGTCGGATGGTAAAAAAAAGGTACGCGGTGGGGGACAGAATTGAAAAGACAAAATTCATTTGCACACACAGCTTCGAAGCGAAGAGAGGGAGGGGAGGGAGAGGAGAGCGGGGAAGAGGGCGTCCTGCACCAGTTTACACCGCAATTGTGCGCATTCCCCGCCGTTTCCCCTTCTCTTTCCTCTCCTTCGCCTTTGTAAATCCACTCAACCCACTGCAGCGACACTCGACCCACCCTCGGGCTCCAGGATCCACACCCACACGGCCTTACACTTCCTGCTCCCCCTGTAGTGCTTCACTCAATTGTCCATCCCGCCATTATCTTGCTCAGTCCATGATCTGATCCTACCCGGCGCCCGCACCCATCCTCCCTCCCCTCCCCTCCCCTCCCCTACCACTCTCCCTCCCATCCTCACCCACCACCACTATCCATACCATCTACTCCGACCCGCCATACCACCTCCACACAGCATGGCCTCTCCCACACTATCCAGCCCTCCTTTTCGATCCGGCTCTCTCACGGATGAAGATGAGATCATGGCACAGCACGATTCAATAAGCCTGCCCATGTCTCCGCCCCTATCACAAGAATCACTCGCATCCTTCGCAGAACCAGAACCGAAACCAGAATTCAGTCAACCACAACAACATCTCCACGACCACTACCAACAGCAACAATCCGTCCACCCTCTCGACCAAGCCTCGCCCACATTTCCCAAGAAGACCCTCAACTGGGTCAATGCCCTGCCCTCTCACTTTGACACCGAATCATCTGGCCACCCACGGAAGCGACGCAGGAGAACCAACAGAGAGGAGCTCGAGATCTTGGAGGACGCGTTCGCAAAGAACCTTTTACCCGATGCAGCAACACGTCAGGAACTGGGCGAGCGCTTGGGGATGAGTGTCCGAGCGGTTCAGATCTGGTTCCAGAACCGACGGCAGACGTTGCGTAAAAAGTCGGTGTCCCATCCAGGAGGGTCAGAGGAGGAGATGTCGAGATCGGACGTGGAGTCGAGGAGGGATTCGCCCAGGCGGCGGTCTTCCGGAGACTCGATCATATCATCGTCGTCCCCGGTGCTGGGTCCTGTGAGCGGCGGCGGAAGCGGTCAGATTGCAAAGTCAAAGTCTTGTTCGAATCTGTTGGCTTTTCCGCCACCTCTTCCTTCGCAAACTGGGTCCCAGACCCTCCTTCGTGCAGAGACTTGTTCTTCTCTTCCGACAACGGTCTCTGCGCTTCCATCAGCCCCAAAAGCATCACCAGCAGTAAGATCGGCTCCACCTCCTCCCGACGCACGGCCATTGTCGGCAAAGCAGGAGAGCAATCCAGAGGAGATGCCACAGGAAGAACAGCCAGAGGTCGGATCCGAGGTGAAGGTGAAAGCTGAGGTGGTCGAGTCAAGTCCGAGTGAGGTACTGGAGGCAGCAGCCGCAGCAGAGTGTGTTCAGGACATTGTGGACATCAAGACGGCAGATCTGCACCTATGCATGCTACTGGAGGAAGCCAAGAAGCGATCCGGGCAGGTGGCTGCTCCTGTGATGGGTCTGTGGCCCGCACGCTCGTCCAAGCATGTGTTGAACCCGACCTGTCCAGGATCGTTCCCACCAACAACAACGACTTTCCCGACCCCGAAGCGAACCATGTCCACGCCGTCCATGCGCCCTTCATCCTCGAACCATTCACATCGACCGCCGTCCGCGGTACAACAGCATTCTCGATCCAGCACAAAGACTGCAAGGAAGCATCGCTCAATGCCCGAGGCTGGTGCTTTTGCTGGCTCGTTAAGCTCATGCTCACCTTACTCCAGGACGGTCTCACTCATGGAGCAGGTCCTCAACCGCCAGCCACATCATCATCATCATTGTCATCAACAGCAACATCATCACCGTCCTGCGCCCAGTAATTTCAAGCAATCAGCACTTTCGGGCGCCACCAAGCACACAATCGATAGCGTCAGTCATAGGACCTTACAAACATCATCACCTATTTCTTCGACGGGTCTCTCGCCAGCCCAGCTGGCTCGGCGGTTACAATATGTGGTCAGCTCGAATTTGAAGCGTGTACAGTCAGAATCGGTGTTGTTGGAGCGACAACACAGTAACAACACCAACAACACCAACACCAACAGCAACAGTAGTAGCGGGCGGTGTGGACAGCCAGCGATGAGGGCACGGAGGCTCTCGTTCGGGAAGTTCTTGTTCGACTCGGATACAGATGAGGAGATTTGGGACAAGTCGCGGCTGTCGCTGACAAATCAGCAGCAAGAGCTGACGCATCAGGCACAAAAGCGACGGGCGGGCACGCCTGCGACCCCGACGGCGACGATAAGGGATCAGTCAGTGGACGGCGACGAGACCGATGAGGAGGACTTCCGGGCGCTTGTGAACCAGCGTACGATGAAGCGGTTTAATCTATCGAAGGCATTGAAATCGTCGCCATCAGCCTCGCCGTCACCCTCGCAGAGGCAGCAGGACTGGAGTGGAACACACAAGGTGCCACGGAAGAGCTTAAAGTCATCGCTGTCGACCTTGTCCTTGGCGACGTCGTCGCCTACGCGAGAATATGCACTGGAGTTGGAGCGGTCGCGGAGCCCGTTGACGAGTTACCCAATCTTGGAGAGGAACCGGACATGGTCGCCCGCAACCTCGGGTACGGCGGCGACGGTTGAGCAGATCGGTAGTGGGACAATGGTGCAAGAGTCAGCGACGACGGAGGGTAGCTCGACAGAGACGAAGGACTTGAATATGGATGAGCTCGAATGTGCGAGTGTGCTGGCGGGTCTCGGATGGAGTCGTTGAGACTCAAGCGTTTATTTGTAGCACTTCAATTTCTGTGTTAGCCATCCTTCACTCAAACTACTTGTAACATCCTCCTGATTTTGAACATTAGCAACAAGAACGTGTACCATATTACCATATTGTCAGAATACAAAATGTACTCAACCATCTCTCTCTGCCGGATAAACAGTAATGACTACAAAGAATGTTGTTTGTTTATTGTCAGCGTCTTCTGCATTGTCGCAAAGGCTATCTGCAGGTATGCAGGGTTCTATGCAAAAAGAAAAAGTGAGAATATATAATTTTTTATTCTATTTTTTTTTTTTGCTGTGTGCAGCGGTCTTTGTGGGTGGCTATGAAAGACTCTTCCAACTGTACCACCATCACGGACAAGCGAGCGAATGAACGGAATAAATATCGTTATTTTCTATACCTTCCTCCCCTCCGATGCTACTCTTTCTTTTTCTCATTCTCGAGCCCTTTCCGCTCGGAAACACATCTCAAGAAACTTGATTACCCCTGTCCTACTCCTGTCACTGTCCCCCCTCTCCTTCCACAAACAAACAAACAAACAAAAACTCTTCGAAAAGTACAAACGTAGCGTGTCGCGAAGCTATCACTGAGTTTTATAATTGTTTTTTTCCCTTTATATAGATATATAAGCACTAATTACAAATATGACATACCATGCACCTTACGAGTCCCAGTTCTGTGGACGTGTGGGTGCGCTTAAGAAATGGACGTCGACGCCCGAGCGATTCACGCTTCTGTTACAGAGTCTCGGGCTTTTGGAGAGGAGGCCACAACAACAACACCATCAGCAGCAGCACTACCACAGTTTACAGCAGAGATACTATGGTCAAGACAGTAACCCGAGTAGTACCTCTCTGCGATCCGGGGTTTCGACTCTTCAGCAGCAACAGCAGGATAAGAAGCAACAGAGATATTACGGGCAAGGCGATAATGCGAGTAGCACTTTTTTGAGACCCGAAACTTCAAGGCTGCAACAACAACACCAGCAAGTATCGATCGATCACGTCCAGGAGATTTCTTCATCCCACGATTCCCACAACACCCTACACACCCTATCCTCAAATGAATACCAGGCGCCTCACCAACAAGGCCAGCACCAGCAATATCGTGAACCCCAGAACCGACCCCCATTCGCGCCCCAAAGGGATGTGTTATCAAAATTATATGTACTCACGACCGCGGATATGGAACGCAAGTTCTTGATAAAGATCTTTCCCTCCCAAACACCATTCTCACACCCTGCTACCACCGCCGCAGGCACAGGCACAGGCATAGGCACAGACACAGGCACAGGCAGGGGTACAGGCATGGGCGATGCGGCTGCGATCGATGCGACTGTGGTCGACGCAGAACAAGAGATGCTGGAGAAGATGGTCCAGCATGCGATCGAGAATGAGCTCGGAGCCATGCATTGGGCGCGAGCGCACTGGCAAGTTCCTTCAAGAAAAAAAAAAAAAAAAACTTATATTACACTCCACACCAAGCTGGCCAGCTTTTTCTGGGATCCGGCTTTGGTTTTATATTTTACGTGCTAATAACTGTATTTGTCGTAATGGGTACGGGGGGTTTTTTTTTTTTTTTTTTTTTTTTTTTGGTGCTACAGCAAGAATTTTCGAACACCTGAGGTTCTGGGATACGCCTATCAGGGTCTTGCAAAGGATATGAAGGCATGTCTGGAGATCTTTGGGATCTTTGGATTTATCCTGATGGAACTCCCAGCTGGCGGGGTGCTGTATCAAGGCCCTGCACAAGAGTGTCGATTGGAGGAAGCGGCGCATTTTGCGATCAGTGAGCACCTCGCCAAGGTAGATTCTTTTTTTTTTCTACTCTAAAAAAAAAAGGAAAGGGCTGTGAAGAAAATATTACAGTTGTTGATGACGATGATACTCTTTGTTGCTGTCCTTGGTTTTCTAGCTACTGTTTGAAATGAGGAGCAAGGTACAGGATGCGGTCTCTGGATTCGATACGCAGCAGCGACACTTCATGACCCAGTCAAGATTCGGTATGTTCGCTGCCCATCATTTTTTTTTTTTTTTTTTTTTCCCTCAACTATTGATTGCAATGGTATTTTGACATCCATTTCGGTTTTTTTTTCTTTAGATTTAATCGTCCAAGCACTCGACACGTTCCACGATTTTGGTAAAGAGTCCACGCCAGCATTTTTACAGGGCACATCGGAGGATCTACAGGCACCAAGAGTCTTGCATCGCTATACTGCACAGCGAAAACTCAAAGACGATAATGACAACGATCTCCAGGATGAAGAAGACAGCGACGAAGACGACTACTGCGACAGCGACGACGACGATGGATCAAACCTTGCGAGCGAGGCTTTAGGCGAGCGCCTCGTAAACACAGCACCGCTCAACAGCGCATACTATCGTAATCAAGACAGCGCATTTACCACTGTTACCAATACCACTACCACCGCCATCGCGCCGACTCCCCCTGTCGCGATAGCTGCGGCTGCATATCACAGTACACCGATCCCGCCACAAAGACCGGTCCGTGCTCCTGGGCATATCCCAATGACGGCAACGGCTGCGGCCAAGTTCAGCGCACCTCTACCACGGGTGTCCAGTCTCGCTCATGCGGTGGCATCGTCCTCGAGATCGGCTTTGATCACCACAGACCGTACAGTGCAATATCCGCCAGTCCCATACCCTCGCACCCCACGGATGGATGCCCATCGTAAAAAGACACCGCAGACGAGTAAACCACTCAATCCTACGAACGACACTTCCGTACCCAGCACCTGGCATCCTGTCGTAGAAGGATCAAAGAGAGATGATTCGCAACGGACGTCTGGAACGAGTCAGCAGGTGTCTTCTGAAGCACGAGCTCCACCAGGACTGGATACTTCTATAGCAGAGACCAAATCCTGGTTCGATCAGGATCCAAGCGTCTATTGCAGTAGCCGCGCGCGCCATGACGACGGCGGGGAGGTTGGTTGCGTGAAGTACAACCTCACCACTGCACTGGCTCCAAGACCATCGCACGATTTGACCTCGCGCTCAACCGTACTCCCGACCAGGGGCCTGCGTGCGAGAGCGTCCAGGCCCAGTACTGAGGAAGATAACTTTTCCTGGATGACCGAAAACAGTATCCCTTGGCCCACAAAGTTTATGCGTCCGTCGCGACCGGGCGAGGTGTATTCCTGTGTGGCAGAGTACGAGCAAGCACAGCTCATGAATACGTTGGTAGCCCTTGGACGGCTGGACTCCCATCCTGGATCGACATGCCGTTTCCCACAAGAGCTCCTTGACTTACTCCCACGGATCCTTTGTCTCGCACATGATGAATTACTCTTTGCAGGCTCTAAACTCGACCTCGCCATCAGACGTAGGACCGTTCGCGAAGACCTTCCGTATTCGCGGCCGACGGGGATATTCATAGACCATCGAGCGGTGTTCACATGCACAAACCTGGGGCCGGGCTCCCTTGTTATTAACCGGCAGCGTGGGGAGATCCTTGCGATGATCAATTTCCAGCATGCGGGGTTCCTGCCGAGTTATGTCGAGAACGTCCAGGGTCTGTTTGTGGAGACTAGTCACTCATCCTTCTGGAACGTGGATCGACATGTATTGAATGACGACGCGGGCAGGGGCGGCAATGTTGATGAGCTCCAAGATGGATCGGTAAGGAGAACAGGCTTGTTGCGTACCACTCGACCATCGACACTCGCGACCCCACGATATGCTTCACCGTCGCAATCGACGGACGCAGTTGCGGCAGGGGTGTTGATGGTTCTGGGGCTGAGGCCCGGAAAGGATACTTGTCCGTCGTACTCGAGACGAGGTAACCACCCATCGCCCTACCCGATCATCAACCATTACACCACACGGGGTTCTTCGGCCCCTTGCAAGTCCATGGGGTACTATGAGCAACCCCCTCCTCCTCTTTTTCCAGCCCCGGTTTCCTTGCCGCCAAGTCCCGAAATCATCATCAAGGACTCCGAGTCGATTTCGGAAATGTCTTCCCGTACGAATAATGGTACCAAACACCCAAGGGCTTTCAGGGGCGGCCTCAAGAACCTGGCGCCGATAAAATGGGCCATGTCTAGAGATCGACCTGGATCTCCGCCCGCGAGTAAATCGCCGATCGAGGCAGCCATGAACCTCAGTCTCTCCTCGATCCCAAACTCATACACCCCTACCTCAGCTGTTACTGCAAATCAGTCTGAGAGCCCTTCGAACGTCGCATTGTCCATGCACAGCGACTCTGTTGGGAGGTCGAACGCGTCTGATAAGCACACCTCCGCAGGTACGAACTCATCTTCAAGCCGCCTTACCGTTCCAAAGCCCTTCCCCACTCAGGTTGGGATGTTAGTTCCTAGGGTTCCGACGGTGAACCAAGGCGGGTGGTCGCATTTCCTAGACTCGTACCGCGCCCAAGACTCTCAGAAGAGTCATGCTCCGGGTAAGGATAAGCAGCGGGCCACGACGTCTCCGGTCCAATCCACGAGCACTTCGACTTCTAGTTCTTCCTGTTGTTCTTCTCCTTCTTCTTCTTTTGGCTCTTCCGGACGGATGCGTATCCCTGTCAGACCCAATACGGGAATCGACCATGGGCCGACAAAAGATGCGAGTCAGTTTTTTGAGCATGGTCATGAGTCAAAGTACCTGGATGCGTTGATCTGTTTGTGTAGGACGTTGCAGAACCTGATAGTCGTGCTCGAGGCTGGTGGGATTGTGTTGACGCCACATCAGCTCCTGACGGCGGTCGCGCTTAAGAGGCAGCAGTGGGAGCAAGAACAGCACCAGCGCCAGCACCTGCACCACCAACATCCTGTTGAGATCGCAGTTACTTCACAGCAGCAGCCTGTTAGCACCATGGCCCACCAGAGACAACAGCATCGGACAGAATCGACGGCCGGCGCCGCTACCGCTGCCACGGTCACTGCTGCCGTCGTGGGGATTCCTGAACAGAAGTCTTCGACCGCCACCCCACCACCAGAGTCGCCCTCGAAATGTCGACGATCCCGACGAAATATTTTCATAACGATGCTCAAAAAGACTACAAGGCGCCGTCCATCCTCCACAGCGACCGGATCCTCAGCCCCGTCCAAGTCTTTGCCCCTCTTACCTGATGATGACCTCCCACGGACCTACCGACCCTCGCGTTCTTCAGATGACAATATCTTGTACTCCGCGCCCGGGAAACAACGCGACCCGCTACCCTCAGAACTCCCGGACCATCTCTTGAACCTCAGTACCGCAGGGGTGAACAGCGCTATGGGGCAGAGCACGCTCTCGATCACCAGGGCCCCCCATGACGGCAACAACATCTCCAATAATGGTGATCAGAACCCGGATCCCGAGCGTTTGAGGTTTCCGTCCATCAACCCTATGGGCTTACGATTGACATACTCGAGACCGGGCGGACGGGGACCGGAAGAGATGATTGTGCCGTTGGCGACGGATCTGCGACTCGGGAGTATGACGGCGAGACACTTGCCGGCGTACGGGATCCGGTTGAGCAATCGGGACGGGACCAAGTTCCTGGCGGAGGTAGAGATGGAGAGGATCGAGGGATTGGAACGGGAATTCTGGAAGGAGTTTGAGGGACTTTGTGATCGAGGGGACTTTATAGGGGATATCGGCGCCGATAGTAGTAGTAGTAGTAGTAGTAGTAGTAGTAGCGGCAGTAATGATAGTAGTCGCCGTAATAACAGTAACGGTCGTGGTAACAGCAGTAGTAGTGGTAGTAACAAGGAAGCGGCGGATGAGGATGATCCAGTGGGAGAGCAAACAGGGCAGCGAGGAGTGGATGAGGGGAACAAGGAGAAGGAGAAGGAGAGAAGGAATGATGGTAGTAGCAATGGTACCAGTGGTATCAGATCAAGGTATCCGGGCGTGGCGCTGCTGTATCTGGAGGATTTGGTATACCATCTGGAGATGGTTGAGCGGTATGTGACCAAGCTGGAGGCCTATGCGGAAAAGCACTACCGGAACCTGAGGATATAACACGTATATATACACACACACATATATATATATACAGCTGTAGAGAGTATATATTTTTTTTCTTATATTTTTTTCTTATTGTGCTGTACAGTTGAAAGTACAATGGAGAGGTCATCAGGGCCAAGGCCATTGGGGGTTCATTACTAGCCCAGGGGAAGGAGGAGGGATATGGTATGTACAGGATTAGATGTTGTGAAGGGAAAAAAAAGAGAGATAGGGCGCGATATTATACATGAGTGAAGGAATACGTTTTTGCCTTCAAAGAACAATGACCTGGAACCTCTCGATCCCAGCTGCCATGCCTAAACCACTACGCCCACCACCACCATCCTCCGACTCGTCCTCGTTTCGCCTCGGAGCGGTACTACTACTGCTGCTCCCACCGCTACCACTGCTGCTGCTGTTGGTGTTGTTATTGGTGATGTTGTAAACGATCGTGAATCGAGAACCGCTGCGCTCGTATGTTACAGGCCTATCGATATCATGTTTGCAAAGCGGACAGCTCTTATCCGTCAACAACCACTGATCCACGCACTCGAGATGGAAATGATGTTGACAAGGCAGGAACCGGATCGTCTCTGCTGGAGCATAGTCTCCAAGACAGATCGCACAGATCGCTTCTTCAGGGTCACTTCCGAACATGCCGTCGGTCATGGACATGGAACGCAATTTGTCGATCATGGGTTTCGTAGCGGTCCTGGTGAGTCCTGAGGAGATTGATGGTGGAAGGACCCGTGTGAGCAGGAAGGAGCTGCATGGCTATTGTCCAGAGGGTCCAAAAAAAATATATATAAAAAAAAAAGTAGGAAGGTTAACATTTGACATCCATGCATGTCGCTGTGTGTCCCTGTCAAAACAAAAATAAAAATAAAAAATACACAAAAAAAAAAGCTAGAGCTTGTGGCCATTGCTTACCAAGAAGTAGAGTCCAACCAAAGACATATGAAATATGATGATCTTGAACGAGAGCGTGTACACTGGATCGTTCGACGGTAACTATAAAATTTTCATTGAGAGGAGAAAAGGGTCCAGAGCCATCATCATCACAAATGAATTAGTATTCCGATCTACAAATGCCTCTTTGCCTTTTTTTTTTTTTTTTTTTTAATCATCTTCCTTACACAAATAGGATCCCGCCGGGTACGGTCAGCCCCCAAGAACCCGACGCCGACGATGGTCCAGATCATAAAGATGATCAACAAGACCCTCGAGCGCTGATCCAAAGCCGCGACCCTGCTGGACATGGTCTGCCGCTGGAGGATGAAGCACGCACAGAGGATCTGGACCGAAAACAGGAACGCCTGCACGGTCAACCAACTAAACAATTGCTCATCGCAAATCACTCTAATTTTAAAACAGTAATAGTAATATAAAAAAAATAAGTACGAGCAAGAGAATTGAGACATATTGCCATGGGAGGTTTTTTTTTTTTTTAGCGAGACATGGCGTGCATTTTTCTTAGGACGAGCCAAAAACAAAAAAAAAAAAAACTCACTCTGTTGTTAGAAGGCGCCCGATGGTGATGGAGGTGAGGGGGATGAGATAGAGCAGATAGCACGTATTCACGATCCTAAAATGTTATTATGATCAAATGACAATTTTTGTTTTGTTCAGGGTCAGTTTTTTTTTTTCCTTTTTTCGCATTATCGTTCTGCGGACGAACCACTTCACCACAGACATTTGGGAGACAGGGGGGAGTGCGCATTGCATCTCCCCTGCTTTCTCTTTCCCCTCTTCCTTTTTACCACATGAAAAACGAAAAAAAAAGAACCCCTCATACCTGATTGCCGACCAGGAGGAAGAGACCGAGGAGGAAGAGAGGTGGGCGACGCTGAAGAACTGAGGTCGCTGTGAATAGAGTCGAGAGACAAACGAGTGGGAGAGAAGAGCTCTCAAAAAGTCACTCAGGCGATGATACCCATGACTCGAAAAACTGCCCCCTCCAGAAGGGAAAAGAGCCGGTCCAGGAGACGCCATGATGATCCCACTGTGTGCATCCGGATCCGTTTCGGTTTCGACGGCTTCGGTTTGGTTGGTCTGGTACAAAAACACCCTGCCGCCTCGTGTTGTTTGCGCCGGCGCAGAGGCCGATGTTGAGAAAGGTTGAAGGCGCATCGAGGAGACGGGCGTATTTGTCAAGAGACCTCCAGACCCTGTTCCGTGAGGGGTTAATGCGTGGCTGTGGTTGCTGTGGTTGCTGTGGAGGCCAAGGCGGGGCAAAGGCATGGTTGGACCCTCGCGCGGTTCGGTATGGTATGGAGAGGACGAAGACAAAGAGGTGGACGCATTGACGCCGCTGCTGCCTGGGTTCTTTACGTCGAATTTAATGTCTGGATTGAAAGGTGAGCTCATCCTCCGTTGTCCAGCTCTCTGTTGATAGCCCGCGGGGGCATCACTGCTGATGAAGACGCCCGGTTCGCTGGCGTCCGGGATAGAGTATCCAGAGTTGGGTGTTGCTGATCTTTGCAGCTGCTGATGCAGCGTCGACAATCTCCTCCCAGTCATCGAAGTGTCGAATCCACGACAGCTGTTGATGTCTGTTGATCGATGAGTGCTCATAGACGGCAGTGGTGATTGAAAGCGCGACGTGAAGACGTCTGGACGAGTAGGTGTTGCTGTCGTATTGGCAGAAGCAGCGGCGACAGCAAAGGCGCTTGAAGTCCTGTCGGACGGCGTGGCTACTCCTCCGGTTGGAGCCCAAGAAGGTGGCAGTTCGCGACAGTCGAGGGTTCTGTTGAAGGCGGTGCTTTCGTATCGCTCGGACATGGAGAAGGGCGTCAGAGGTTTGCGAGACATGTCCAATAATGGATCGCGGAGAACCATTGACCCGTCGTTCCACTGTCGGGTTGAGGTCGGCGTCGGTGTTGCTGAAGAAGAAAGAGTTGGCCCTTGAAGAGGAAGCTCGTTCGCATTCTCTACCGGATTCCCCTTGTCGTCGTTGTCGTTGTTGCTGCCGTTGTCATTATCATTCCTGTTCCCTTGGTCGTTATTGCAATTGAGACCACTGCAGCAGGAGCAGATCTTGTCTGGACTGTGAATTCGCCCGGATGCTGAAGGGACTGCCTTCATGGCCAGGGAGGATTGAAATATCCGAGAAGGAAAAAAAAAAAAAAGGATGTGCGAAATAGGCGTGTCGAGGAAGCGAAGGAAATACAAAAGAAAGAGAAGCTGGCAAAACAAAGTCAATTGAAGGAGTAAGGGTTGGCGGGTACGAAAAAAAAAGGGAGGGAAGGGGATTGCAATCGCGGATGAAGAGTAAAGGAGAAAAGATACCCGATAATGCGCGGCGGAACAAACCACAGGCGGATGACATACGTGCTGCTGTGGGGGAGGAGGTGCGAAGATGGGGAAGTTGGGGGGGAGAGCGAAACAAGACCCATGGAAGGGGTGTGTATGCGTGAATCTTTTTTTCTTTTTTCTTTTTTTCTTTTTTTTTTGTGTGGGGTGAGAGCTCAATGACCACACCCTTGTGTATTGAACTAGACCTGCTCTTCTTTTCCTCCGCAACCACGACTACGGCGGGCCAGGTTCAAGGAAGCCCAACTGGGCCCAGGGAAGTTCACTTTGCTCGGTCAAATATTGGGACACATTGGGACCTATCATTGAAAGAATAGAAAAAAAAAAAACGAGATTTCTTCCCAGCACCATCGACATTTTCACCGATGAAGTTTCCCTACCCCACCACCGCCGCCACCACGCTGTTGAGCAAGGGGGGGAAGGAGGTGAAAACAAAAGGACGAAATAAACAAAAACAACATGCAGTACATGCAGATGTAATGAATATATTGTTGGTATCGGCTCATGCTCACCACTGGATGCTACACAAACACCCTGCATTGGAATGTCACGAGCGGCATCATGGTGGTCAGCAATAACCGTAATTATCATGCATGCCCCCCACCTCCTCCTCCCGAATCGAACCCAAACAATCGCGTGGTGTGAAAAGGGACCTCTTTGTAGAGGAAGCATAGCAGTTGAACGTCCCAGGTACAGACCCGGGAAACGCGGTTTTCCTACTAATTCTCCTGCACGCGCCAAAAAAAAGATCCCGTTGTGAACAAACAAGCTGACGGACTGCCGGGTGAACCATGCGCAAAACGAGATATGCTCGTGCGTTCAGTAATGCAGGTATCCAAAATGACGAAATCTGCAAAAAAAAAAAATGGGTTCTGTCAATCAAATAATGAAAAAACAAGAATAAAAAAAAAGGGCGGGAAAGAGAGCCTTTTGATTTTCTTGACAAGCAAAAGGATGGGTGCGCGAGTAAAAGAAGTAAAGGCCCGTGGCAAATGCAGACAGTTCAGTCGTTTCGTTTGTTTATTTCCACCATGGTGTGATAGATCGCGCTGCTAGCCAGAACGGTCTGTCGTTTTTTTTTTTTTTTTTTTTTTTTTGTGGTTTCCTGGTTTCTTAATGTTCCCACCTCCCTAACCGCAATGATGCCAACAATGCTACGTCTACGGATCGCCTTTTGTGCATTTAAAATGTCTCGTCTGGGTATTCACCCTCTGCCGCCGCCTGGTCCTCCTCTGGGATCTCAAATCCCTCCTATTCACGATGAAAAAGAAAGGAAAAACAAAGAGAAAATCAATAAGAAACAACTAGTCAGTGAATATCCTCTTTTGCAGCTCAATGATTCGTATGTTCATGTCCAATCTCATATATACCTCTGTGCTGTAGAGAACAGCCTGGATCTCCTTCAAAAGTGGGCTGTCGGCCATCTCGGACGACCGTTCCAAGTCCTGCTGGATCAGCACCTCAATATCACGCAGCTTGCCAAAGTAGAAATCGCGCTCCTTTTCCAATGCCGCGACCGTGTTGCGTTCCTCTTGGAGCTCCTTTTGCAAGTTCAGCACGACTGCATGATCGGGGCTAGCCTGTTTTCGCAGCGACGTGTTCCCTGCCGACATTACTGAGCCGCGCCCTGTCACCGAGCGGTTTGCTATTCACAAGACACCCCCAACCGAAGAATGACATGACGTGGATCATGATCCTTGTTAGCGCATCCTATTTCTTAAGAACATCCATTACCAATGGTCAAGATTGCCCGTTGCCCAAGTAAAAAGATCCCGGAATAGAGATTGCAGTTCCTGTTTCTCTCACCTGCACTGCTCGAGCTGTTCATGGCTCTTCTAGGAGGAGCGGCTGCAGATCGGTTGCTGACAGGAACATCACCGGAAGCTCCTCGGCGTGCGGCAGCGTCATAGGGTCCTCCGGGGAAATAGGCATCCCAGTACTTCTTTAGCCACTGCGTGAACTCGAGATTGTCCTGCATCTTACACTTCATCAGACGATCTGTCGGGATTGACTATGGTATGATCGACACGCATCGAGAGAAAATTGGAGGAGGAGGAGGGGGACGAGAAACGTGGGAATTGATATAGAATAATCGTTAGGCTGCGGTCAAGAGCGAATAAGATCAGATCTTGCAAGAGTCAGGTTTTTTTTTTTTTTTGGTCATGACTGAGTACCTTGTCAACCTTATGCTGCTGGAAGCAGGTCTGGAGCACCTTGTAGTTCCCCAGATACTCGTACTCGTGTTTTGACGAGAACTTGATGCGTGACATTGGAAGGTCGCCTGAAGAGAACAGGGTAGAAAAAGAGGACCATAAAATTCAGCATTTGTTGCGGTTCAACCCATCCAATGCACTGCAGAGTTTGCCAACCATTTGTCGCCATGTGGGAAACAGTATGTACCATAGATTGAATCCATGATCTGGACATACGCCGCGCCTAGAACGTGTTATGTATCGAGAATCAGTAGATGGGAGAAGGGGGTTAGCATCCAAAAAAAAAAAAAAAGGCTCCAAGACCCCTCCCCCCCCCTCAGATCCATTCAAGCGTGCGCACAAGGTTTGTAGTCACGCGTCCCCGAAAGTGCTCTCTCACTCCCATTCTTCCTCGTCTTTGTTGAGCAGGACATGGTCTGTATGCTGCAATCGCTGGGTGCATAAGAGTAATATCTCTCCAGACATATAGACCAGAATAAAGTCAAAAGAGCAATTGCTAAAATTGTTTGCGGTGATCCTCCGCTTGATTACTCCAGAGAAATATCTCGAGACCAAATGGGTGTCTTTATTGCGATGAGTACCTGATCCCAACTGCTCGATCTTGGTGTAGCTAAGACCCAAGAGGTCGTTGACCCAGGCGATGAGTTCTCCTCTGCTCTCAGACATGGTTATGGTTATGTGGGTGATGAGGCGTTGATTCGGATTGGGAAAGTGAAGAGAGAAATGAGGAGAAGAGGGAGGTGCGTGAGTGTGTGCAAAGGCCCCTTACAAGAAAGAATGCCCTTCTGTTAAGTGACTCGACCCTGCGGGAGAGTGCACTTTTTTTCTTCAGGGACGGGGGCATGGGTATTTGTTTCTGAGATGTGGTGACGCCAAGGAGGAGATTGCCATGCGCGCACTGTGCGGATTCATGCATGGGGGGTGGAACAAGCAAGCAAACAGGCGGAAGAAAAGTGCCCAGGTACAACGGGACCATGTTACACCAGGAACGCGTACAGCGGAGATGAAGATCTCCACTCGGGAAAAAAAAAAGAAAGAGAGATTAATTGGCCATTGCGCCCAGGTATCGAACAGTTGAGCGAGTAAGAGCAAAAACACCTTATCCTCGCATTCGCATTCGCCTTCAAGTTCGATGAACATATAGCATTTGTCGCATTCATAGTCCATCACATCCATACATATGGTGAATTTGTTTTTTAATGTTAATAAAACGTCAAAGAGAAAAAAGCAAATCAGAAATACAGTTTTGTTACAAGGAAGAGAAGGACGACTCGGATTAAGAGACCAGAGGGAGTTGCGGGGAGGAGTGTTTGCCGAAAAAGACTGGACAGAAGGAGAGGATATAAGGCGTCAAGGAAACCCGGTTTGTTGGCCAGCAGACAAAGAAAAAAAGACTGAAAAAAACGATATTACAAAAAAAAAAACGCAGAAAACAATAATGAACCGCTGGTAAAGGATGAACGAGTTGTTGCTCTAGTCCATCCTTTTCAATAGTTTTTTTTTCCCCTTCCTGTCCCCGGTCTTCTTCCTCCTATTTTTGTTCTTTTCAAAAGACTGAATGGCCCCAATTTCCGCCTTTAGGCCTTGGTGGCCTTAGCCTTCTTCTCCTTGGGGGCAGCCTTGGCCTTTGACTCCTTGGGAGCAGCAGCCTTCTTGGTTGCAGCAGCCTTCTTAGCAGCGGGCTTCTTGGCCTCAGCCTTCTTGACGGCCTTCTTGACAGCAGTGGCCTTCTTTGGTGCGGCAGCCTTCTACAAAAGAGACAAATGTCATTGAGATCAGAAACCGAATTAGCACACTGAAGAGATCATTCTCGCACCACCTGCAAGAGAAAAGATAGCAGTTCTATCGTACCTTGGTCTCCTTCTTGGCAACGGCCTTCTTAGGGGCAGCAGCCTTCTTGGTGGTGGTGGCGGCGACGGGCTTCTTAGCAACGGGCTTCTTGACCTCCTTCTTCTCCTTGACCTCCTTCTTCTTGGGCTCCTTCTTGGCCAGCTTGACAGGGCCAGACTTACCCTTGGGCTGGGTGAAGTCGCCGGTCTCAACACCGCGCTTGATGGCAGCGTTGAAATGAACATCAGAGCTATCGCCGACCTTGTAGTTTCCGCTGATGTACTTCTTCAAGGCCTGGCGGGAGGAGCCGTTGCGCTCCTTGAGGTGAAGAAGGGCAGCAATGATCATCTCCTAATAACCAGAACATAAATGCAATCAACAAGACATTTACATTAGTATGCGGCCTGTTTGAAGCGTCTTCTTTTTTTCTTTTCCTTTTTTTTTTTTTTTTTGGCCCACTCTCCCGAGTCAACATTTTTTTTCTCTTTTTTTTTCATGCCCATCATTTCTTGGTCCATTTGACTTGTCAAGACTGACATCTAAACGTCTTTTTTTTCTTTATCGTCCTCGGCGGACAAGGCCAAGGATATAACCGAGTGCAGGTCTCTTTTTTCCAAAGACAAGAGATTTGAAGTGTTCCATGTCCGTCCTGGCTGTTTACCTTGTAGGGAGGATGCTCAGACTCCTTCTTGGGAGCGGCAACCTTGGCCTTCTTAGTGGCAGCAGCCTTAGCAGGGGCATCGGCAACGGGGGCAGCGGCGGCGGGGGCGGCAGTGGACTCGTCCTTCTTGGTGCGGGCAGTGGCCATTTTAGATATATGTGACGTTGAGTGGTGGGTTGGTTGGTGGGTTGGTTAGTCGGTCGGTTGGCTGTTGCTGAGCGACGGGAGGTGGTGGTGTTCTTGGTGATGGAGGGGTGGGTGGGGAAAGGGAGAGGGGGAAAGAGAGAAAAGAAGGGAAAGAGAGAAATGAGCGGGATATGAGGAGGAATGGGCGAGAGGGAGCAGGAGGCCTTCACGGCTCACATTTCCCGTCGAAAAAGATTAAAAAAATTAAAAAACGCGTCGGTGAGGCCAATAAGATGAGCACCTAAATTCGATTTATTTTTACCCGAATTCAAATTTTTATATTTTTTTTGTTAAAACACCAAAAAAATCATTCTGCTGCAAAAAGACGCGTCCCTCTGCACCACCCAGAACGCGTTGTTTGGGTGCGAAAGGCGGGCTACCATCACGTGTGCTATCCAAACCTCCCTTTTTTTTTTTTTTTCTTTTTTCTTTTTCTTTCTTTTGGGGTTGCCACCATTCTTATATTGATTGACGTCGTACGCGTCTCTCTCTCTCTCTCTCTCTCTCTCTCTCTCCTCCCCATGGTATATATATACCTTGGGATACTCAGAGCTGCAGATTTGTGTGCGCACAGCAATAGAGGTATATAGCCATACGAAGGCCAGATCGATCTGGCATGGCTGCATTAATAAATGTCTGTGCCACTTCCTTTCGTTTGCTGATAGACAATTTCATCTCATTCTGAGGAATAATCAGACGATGCAAAAGCGAAAGACACAGACGCATCGCATACAAGTTCACACCCACAGTGCTATACAGGACATAGACGCTTTATCGCCAAGGTATCTCTAGAGTGCACAGTGATGCTTCGCTATCAACACTATTGCTGCCCATCATGGCGGAATCAACCAACAGAGGCTACTCCACTTTCTACTCCTGTCATTGAAAAAAATAACATTCATGGTCCACTTTATGAATTTTGGTCATTGTGGTCTGAAGCAAAGAGACGCGACCAGAAGCGATGGCTATGTTATCACGCTTTCCTCGCTATCTTTGCATTTTCTCCATCTATTTGGACATGTATGCTACAAATCGACTATTTTGC
Organism: Gamsiella multidivaricata; assembly: GCF_025024155.1. NCBI lineage: Eukaryota > Fungi > Mortierellomycota > Mortierellomycetes > Mortierellales > Mortierellaceae > Gamsiella > Gamsiella multidivaricata. Next base: position 154,075 of record NW_026251764.1, read on the forward strand.
AGCAAGTCAATACCGTGGTTGGACTAGCGCGAGAACGAAGGCAACAATGATTTTTGCTGCAACAAACCTGTGTTTGTTTTCTTTTCCGTAGCACGCGTTCCTGCATTCCATCGGTTCCAAATGATAGCTAGTCAGTTAGCCACTCGCTTGTGTACTGGACCTGAGATCGCGTATCCCAGGAACTGATTTCAGCATCCGAGCTGGAGAAGGGACTGGAGGAGGAGGAGGAGGAGGAGGAGGCCTTTAAGAGTGAATTTCAGACTAACGTCACTCTGACCTCGCTAGTATTTCCGAGCTCACCCTGGTCCCACTTCTGCTTAAGTACTGGACAACAATGGGATTTCTGAATGGTGTGTATACGTTTTATATGAAGTTTACTAAAGGAATAAAGGGTCGGTACTCATCTTCCCCGAAGGAGCAAGCTAGAGATATCGGGGGGGACCTTATCATTCTGCTGAGGGCTGCAAATGTAGATGGTTTCCAAAGGATGGGATGGCCAATGCTCTTGGTAGCTTGGACAGTTGTTTATTTTGATCGGCGATGTAAAGAGAGAGGCTACTTTAGCGTGGCATGCTGGCGGACTAGTCTCAGGAACGGAAGCACAAGAAAGAGGGAGCGAGATAAAGAGCAGCAGTAGTCTATATCGTCCATGCCATGGCCCTAGTCGCGGGCGAGGAGGTGGACAGATGGGGCGGCTATCAGATTTGGCAGGCAGCAGGTGTCGGTGGGGGGATGCTTATTGGCTGGATAAGCAGGATCGGAGGGTGTACTTTCTGGAGAGTAAAGATGGAGATAGCGGTGGGCCTGTCATCAGCGCGTAATGGATGGGTGTGGGTGTGGGTGTGGGTGTGGTCTCTGTCCTTCCTTGGAGGGACCGCACGCAGCAGTGGGTGGCGGATGGTGTGTTCCAGGGTGGAGGACGAGTGATCGATGTTCCTCCGCCCGCCCTGGGGAGAGTGAGGTCATCGAACCAAACCAAACCAAGCCGGCCTTCGAATCCTCCTATCGCATGGTCCACACCCGTGCACGATCAACCCCAGCGAGTGGCGCCCAATGCTGTCCGCCCACTGGACACCGAAGGGCGGATTGTCATCATCACCCTCATCATCGTCGTCACCGGGGCTAGGGGCAGCCAGGGAGGGCCCGTTCCCCTTGCCTTTCCTCCTCCTCCCTTTAACCTTAATTTCCACACACACCCACTCCCTCTCTCTCCCTCTCTCTCCCTCTCTCTCTCTCTCTTTCTCTTTCCTCTTCTCTCTTTCTCTCTTTCACATCCTCATTCTCTCCCGCCCTCCTCTTCACTCACTCATTCACTCACTCACCCACTCACCTCCACTCCATCGTCCATCGCATCCTCCTCAAGGCTCCTAGTCCTAGTCCTTTGTTCTTCTGTCTGATTTTACCTCCTGTCGCCCAAAATATAGCCAAGCCAAGAGATAAAGCAAGCCAATGTCCTCCATAGTCACCCACCACCCCATGTCCTCATCAACCTCCCTCAGCGCACCCAAGTTCGTGCCCCTGACCGAGCTGCCCGAGACCGCCCAGATCGTCCTCAGCGAGAAGCCAAGGCTCATCAACGTCACCCACCAGATCCCCTATGCCTGCACCATCATCGATCGACCGGCCGCCAGTGCCCCCAACAATGGTCTGTCCTCCACCTCAGCCAGCAGTCTCGGATCGCCCGCCAACAGACGGCCCTCCATGGCTGTGCCCCGTCATCCCGCTGCCTCCTCTCCTTCTCAGGAATCGGTCGATCCCACTTCTGCGACAGACAGCGCAGCGGGAGCTGCCAATGCTAATTTGAATCCCAATCCCAATGCCAATACGGGCACAGCCACTGATCCTTCCCTTCTCGAGAACGGAGACTGCATCCTCGATCCAAGGCGCGGCCACTCTGCTATGTATTCGGGAGTCAAGTCGCTGGAGAGAGACATTGAGACGATCCAGATCGGATGGGTCGGTGAGCTGGCAGATCAGGACGGATATGTCGTTCCATCCAAGAACCTGAGCGAGCAGCACAAGCAGAACCTCAAGGACAAGCTGTGGCAAAAGGAAAAGGTCGTGCCCATCTTCCTGGACGATAACCGGGCAGCAGGACACTACGAAGGCTACTGCAAGACAGGTAAGGCTAATCCAGGGCGCACAAAAAAAAAAATTGGAACAGGGCATTTTCCCTCAGAAGTGCGATTTTTTTTTTTAAGTGTGTGTCTAAATGATTGAATTGAAATGAATTGAAACTCTGCGCGTGAGAAACGATGTCATTTTTCGTTCATTCTTATCTGACGCCCGAAAGAAAAATAATAATAATTCCGACCCTCGCATTCGATAGTGCTTTGGCCATTGTTCCATTACATTCTCTGGGACGAGGCCACCAATGGCCGAGTGGAGAAGCAGAACTGGGAGGACTACGTCTTTGTCAACCAGCAGTTCGCAGACGCCATTGTGGAGCAGTACCAGCCCGGCGACATTGGTAAGTGGATTTGCAAATCAGATCGTGTTTTTTTAATTATCATTGACTGGGTAAGAGCACGGAGCTGACCATGTTTACCATCCGTTTCTTCTCCTCGCGGCGCGTATTAATAGTGTGGATTCATGATTACCATCTGCTTCTCGTGCCGCATTTGCTTCGTCAAAAGCTGCCCGGGGCAGCCATTGGTGTCTTTATCCACGCGCCCTTCCCGTCGTCTGAAATCTTCAGGTGTCTCCCAAGTATGTATTCGTGTTTCTGATGTTGCGCCCAATTGCATATTCATCATGTCAGGAAGCGAGGAAGGGGGGCAAAAGGGAAAAATAGGGAAGGAGGGGTGGGGGGTTGATTCGGTCATATTAGATTATTCGACATTGTGTTCCGCATCCTCATTTTCTTTCTCTCTCCCCTGTATAGAGCGTGTGGAGGTCCTGAATGGTCTTCTTGGTGCAAACCAGATTGGATTCCAGGTAAGAGAGCAGCTTGCGATACCCTATTAATGCATGTATCCCTCCTTCATTTGCCCTAACCATCTCCACTTTTTTCTCTTGCTCCACATAGACGTACTCGTATGCCCGCCACTTTATCAGCTGTTGCACGCGTGTCAATGGCTACGAATCCACACCTCGCGGTGTAGATGCCATGGGAACCACCGTTTGGGTTGGAACATTCCCGATCGGGATCGATGCCGAGAGGGTCGAGCGTCAGCGCAAGGCTCCTGGAGTCCTGCCAAAGATGGAGGCCATCCGCAAGACCTACAAGGGCAAGCGCATCATCGTCGGCCGTGATAAGTTGGACCTGGTCAAGGGTGTCCAGCAGAAACTGCAGGCCTTTGAAAAGTTCCTGAATGACTATCCCGAGATGCAGGGTGAGGTCGTCCTGATTCAAGTGACGTCTCCTCCTCTGGTCGAAAACCCCAAGCTGGAGGCCAAGATCGCCGAGTTGGTTGCGCACATCAACGGCACATACGGTTCTCTCAACTTTACGCCTGTCCACCATTATCACCAGCACATTGATCGCGACGAGTACTATGCCTTGCTGTCGATCGCAGACATTGGTCTGATTACATCCGTCAGGGACGGCATGAATACCACCTCGCTCGAATATATCATGTGCCAGTCCGAAAACCACGGTCCTCTTATCCTCAGTGAATTCACAGGAACTGCAGGAAGCTTGGGTGGAGCATTGATGGTCAACCCTTGGGACTACCAGGGCGTTGCTCGCGTTATCTACGATGCCCTGCATCTCTCGGAGGAGGACAAGCGTACTCGGCATAGCGTAAGTGAGCGATTTGTTGCATGCATGACATTGGGTGCTGTGTGCCATATATTTGTAATAACCACGTTCTTTTTATTATCCCCCCCCCCCCCCCCCCCCCCACCGTAAACGTAGCAACTTCACGAACACGTGCTGTCACACACGGCTCAATATTGGGCCAAGCACTTTGTCTCGGAATTGGTCTTGAACGCCAGCACCTGGGACCAGTCAACACCCACGCCGTATCTCGACTTGAGCGTCATTGTCGACAAATACCGCAGTTCCAAGAAGCGTCTCTTGATGTTCGACTACGATGTAAGTGCTTTTTTTTTTGTCGGGTTGTCAGGATTATCATCATCCTATGATGCCTTCTTGGGTCGACAATCAATTTCTCACGCTCTTCGTTCTTGTCGATATCGCTACCCTAGGGTACACTCACTCCTATCCGAAAGACACCCGGCGCAGCTGTCCCACAGGAGCATATGCTGAAGGCCCTGACTGCGCTCGCCAGTGACCCCGACAACGTTGTGTGGGTCATCTCTGGCAGAGATCAAAAGGTCTTGGAGGAATGGTTGGGCGATGTCGAGAACCTTGGTTTCAGTGCCGAGCACGGATCGTTCATGCGACAGCCCGGCAGCAAGAAATGGATCAACCTGACAGAGTCGCTCGACATGAGCTGGAAGAACGATGTCATCGAGATCTTTACCTACTACACAGAGCGTACACAGGGATCGTTCATTGAGCACAAGCGATCTTCGCTCACCTGGCACTACCGCATGGCTGACCCCGAATTCGGTAACTTCCAGGCTAAGGAGTGCCAGAACCATCTCGAGAACGCGGTCCTGTCCAAGCTCCCTGTCGAGATCCTAGTTGGCAAGAAGAATCTGGAGGTCCGACCCACGATTGTCAACAAGGGTGAGATTGTCAAGAGGCTGCTAAGCCAGCACCCTGAGATCGACTTCGTCCTCTGCGCCGGAGACGACAAGACGGACGAGGACATGTTCAGGGCATTGGCGGGAGTCAGCAACGGCGGTGGCCAGAACCGTCGCGAGTCGCTCAACAACCGGGGTGCGATCATTGAGCCCTACAACGACGAGCTCGTGGCAGCGACTGCGGCCAAGATCGCACAGGCCACGCTTCAGCACTCTCTCGAGCACTCGGTCATCCCCCATCGTCAAGACAGCTCCGGACCCAACGGCATCGCCAAGACCCCCAACGGATCCCATCTGAGGCCACCAGAGCCATTCTCTGCTAAGCGGAACCAGCCCTCACCATCGACGCCTGGATCCATCACCAGTCTTACATCGATCAGCTCTCAGGGATCATCCACGAATTTGGCGGACGAGCACTTTTCGATCACGATCGGACATGCTCTCAAGAAGACGCTTGCTAACTGGCACGTTAGCAGCCCTGAAGAACTGATCCGTGTCCTTGGCATCCTCTCCGGAACCATCGATGCATAGACAAGAGGATAATCCGCAACTGTGTCCTAGAGTTATCAAGGCATATTTGTATATAGCTTTAACACACACACACACACACCCAACACATATACACACACACACACACACAAAACCTCTTCATCCTCCCTTCATCATCATCTGTTCAATAACCCGTCCCATGTTATATTAGGCAAGGTTGTGCATAAAATAAAAAAAAACTGAATATCCACGTCGACAGTTTTTGGAAGACCTGTATTTGCCTCTTATGGCGCAGCATTACTACATCCGATACAGAAATTATCGAAATTATCGCTTTTCATAAGGGCAATACACACACACACGATACAGAGAGAAACCGATTGCCGCGTCCCGTAGATTTACAGAACGCGTTCATTTGTGGTGGATAGATAGTTTAGTCGAGAAGGGGTGTCGTACAGTCGGATGGGGGAAAAGATAGGATCGGATATAGGAGTGAATATGCACTTTTTTTTTTCTCTTTTCTTTTCTTTTCGGAGCATACTCGTAAGTTGTACAGTCCTTATAGAGATGGGGCGGGAGGGAGACTTTATAGTCAGGTTTTGGTTGGATCATATCTTTGACATATTGAGATCAATCAATGCTCCTCTGATAGCATTGATTCAAATACAAAAAGTAGACCTCCGTTCCTTGAGTCATTGCATCCCAGTTTTTCTTCTTTGACAGCAAACAAAAATAACAATAATAATAATAAATAGTCTCGCACTTCATCCATGTTTCCTGATGATAAGAAAAAAGTAAAAGAAAAAAAGCAGTGCAAGGCGCTGAAAGGATGTGTCCAACATTGAAAAACTGAGGATTTATTGTTGGTGTAGTTCAAGAAGCGTCGGTCGTACAGGGAATTGCGAACAAGGAGAAATAAAAAGTAAGCAATTCTTAGTGGGCACGGCGGGACTCGGCGATGACGTTGGTCATCTCCTCGACCTTCTTCTTGGCACGGAGGAAGGTTCCGAGCTAGAAGGAGGATAGAGAAAAAAAAAAAAAAGAACGGGTACAGTGGTTAGATTTCAGGTTCGGCTTGATTTCAACTCGATGTGTTCGCTCTGCTCCTGCAGATAGCAGAAAAAGACGAGGAGTCGTAAAGGTTGAAGATTGAAGGTTTCGCGTTGTGGTGTGTAGCTGTCCGGAGGATGGCATAAGGATACTTTCGAGCGCACAATCCCATCTGGTGATTCTAATCCTGGCCCATATAGAAAACCATGTTCGATGACTCTGCGATCCTAATTGTCGAGTATGACCGAGTTCCCGCAAGAATGAAAAAAAAAATTGTTGTCTTGTTGTTTCCTGTCGGCGGCACATACGAAAGTGAGATAAACACAACGCAGTATTTGGTTCACCACCATAGTCGAGCTCAGCTTTGCCACTCTGGTTACTGCCATTCCTACTGCATACTGCTGCTGTTGCTGTTGCTGTTGTTCCCAATTGCTGCTCTCCTGCAGTCCTGCGGTGTGGTGCAAGGAGGTTGCTCGTTGGAGATAAAATACGTACTCTCTTCTTGGCGAGCTTACGGGCACGCTTATCCTTGGAGTTCTTGATCAACTCCATGATGCGGCGCTCATAGGGAGCAAAGCCAGCGACCTCACGGATGAGCGAACGGACGAAGATGACACGCTTGCCAGTCTATACGGAGACACAATGGGTTTTAAGATAAGGGAGGTGTGTGTTAATGATGGACCTATGCTGTTATGCGTTTGAAGGTGTTGCAATAGGTGTCGGGGATCTTTAGTAGGGCAAAGTCGAGTGTTGGTACGATTGGCGCTGAGCTAAAAGGCGAATCAAGGCGACGGCGAAGCACTTGCTATGAAACGACATTGGTCACTGATCCAGTTGCGGCTTTAGAGAACAGGGAAGGGGGAACCCGCTGGTAGATCGACGGTTGCTGAATCATATGTTCCCCATGCCTCCTTTGTGATGTTTCTATAGTTTTTGCAGCCAGATTCCAAGATTGCGCTGTGTGAATGATGTCTGGCACTAAAGATCCGATCCAGAGGTGCACAAGTAACATCAGTGCCTCCCTTCCAATGCTGCCCGTTGCTCTTGTCGTTGTTTGCTACTGGTTGTTCGTATTATTTTTTTCTTTCTGATGTGATGTCCTGTCCTGGCTTGCGCAGAGTCCAGATATGATTATGAGCACATCCATCGAGGGTGCGAGTATTTGATATCCATCGATCATTGTATCGATGGGGCAGAAGACTTACAACGCCCTTCTTGTAGGACATGGGGGTCTTCAGCTCACGGACAGTGGTGATGTGTCCGTGGTTCTGTCCAGATCGGATTCCGGTTCTCTGAGTAACGGCCATTGTTGCTTGCAAGGTTCAATGGAAAGGAGGATCCAACCACGGCCCACAATTGGGACATTTCAAAAAGGGGAGGTGTCTCCCTCCCCCCCCCGCGCCTCTTCGAGACTGCCCTTAAGCAGCAAATGTTTAGACAGAGTAATAAAATTTGTACGCACCCGCAGAATGGGTTGGATCTTTCTCTCGCGTTGCTTTCTTAGATCCCCCAGCCCTGGATCATTCATCAGAACCAAGTGTCTGAATCATCATCAGAGAACGAGGTTCTGATCATGATCCACTCGACAATCACGCCGAGTTTAATGGCTGGAGAATGAGTCATTGGCACGCCAGAACGATCTCCCTGCGTTCCTTGCCATCCCCATCGGCTTTTTTTTCGAAAAAGTTGATGAGCCCCTCTTCGACGCCCTCATTTTTTTGAGAGTCAAAGCTGTTAAGGAGGGGTGTGGCCAAAGATGCGGACATCTCTGATATTATTATCATTTATTATAAACAAAACAAAAAAAAATAACTGGCATCGGTGTGATTGGAGTGGGACTTTAGTGCTGTGCAAAAATGTTTATACGTACAATTAGGGGGTGTTCATGATGTTCAAGGTGTTTCATCACTTTCATGGTGTTCAAAGCTGTGGATTTGGGCTGCAATTTCACGGGCTTTGCAATTGAGCAGGTTGCGACACTCAGTTGCATGGTTTTACGACGCTAAAAAGCGCTCTGTAGAGTAGGGTTCGCATAGCAGTAGCACTGAATAAAGGCCGATCATGTTCCCATGCAGATTTAAATTCCATTATATGCAGTAGTCCATGCTGAAGCATGCCAGAAGGAGGGCTGTAATGTTTATTACAGTCGAAAAGAGCAACATATGAATATGTACAAAAAAAAAAAGTAGGTGCTGCTATTCAGCATTTGGGCAGCGAAACTGAGGACGATTCGGCATCCCACTATCTCAGAATGATCACTACGAGGACCCCCATGGCGGTTGATTTTGGTTGAAAATGATATAGGGGCTAGATCAGTTCTTGGAGTCAATGTCGTTCTTGTGAGAGGTGTCGGCGTTTGTAGAGCTACCGCTGACGAATTCACTGATCTTTCTTGATACTTCTGCCATGGCACCGCCAACGGCGGCGAGGGGCAATGCAGCGGCCTTGGCGGCCGTCTGTCGTGTGCCCTCCTTGTTTGGATTTGGATCTGTGAAAGGTTCGGAGGTAGGGTGCTCCGGCGAAGAGCGCGAGTTGGAGTGATCTGCCATGGTCGTTTCTTGTTTGATAGAAAGTGGAAGTGTGACGGAGTTTGGTGCTGTTCAGAAGGAGGAGAAGGTAGAGATGGACCAGAGACAAAAAAAAAAAAAGCAAAGAAAGAGAAGAACAGAAATAAAGACGAATGATGATTACCAGGCTTCAGCACCGCCGCGCTTCTTTTTTTTCTTGTTTCTTTTTTAGTCTAGGTAGTCCAGATCGTAGAACGACCGTGCAGGCCACCCCGTCTAATTGATCCAACAGCATATGACAGCACCCTTCTCTGCTGGTGGTGCATAGCAGCTCATTTGTCTTTTGTGCGTCGTTCCCGTTCATCGTTGAGCACGTCACTATCACACTGCTGTTGTGCAGGCGGATGTCCAAAAAGGGGCGTATATCGACCGAGAGCAGGCTGCGATGCGATTGACTGCGGATGGAGCGATGGCTAAGGCGGATGACCACATTGATGCGGCAGCACAGAGGTGATCAGGGTTCGGGCGGTTGATCCTTCCTCGGGTGGGTTGACTGGCGTGCGTCTCCCTTGGGTCGTTTGAGTCGTTGAGTCGTTGGGCCGTTGGGTCATTGGGTATATAGCCTTTTGGCGCACAAACACGCTCCGATACGACTGACGTGATTGGGCAAGAGAAGACGCTTTGGTTTCTGTTTACGTATTCATTCCAATTGAGTCCAGTGAATCCCGCTTTCCTTTTTAGTAGGGCGGTCTAGATAAGCCGCATCGCCGGAAGGAATTGGTCCCGGCGGAGAGAGGGAGGAAAAAAGGCGATTTTTATTTATATTTCAGGTGCGTTCCTGCTTTCTTCCTCTCTTCTCTCCTCCTTTTCCCTTCATCCCCAACCTCCCCTCTCCTCCCCACTCTCGGACCAGCTACTCCATCATGTCTCTTCAACAACAGGCCACTGTCGCCCCCACCGGCGCCGCTCTTTACGCTCGCTTCGCCCTCGCTGGCGCCATCTGCTGCGGTGTCACCCACGGTGCCCTCACCCCCGTCGGTAAGGATCTGGATCTCTTCGGGATCAACAACAAACACCACCCTGATCCGATCACAATCGCCTTTCCGTCTACTTTGCCACTAACTCTTTCCTCCTCTTCCTTTGGCACCATGTAGATGTCGTCAAGACCCGTATCCAGCTCGAGCCCACTGTCTACAGCAAGGTACCGTCATTTGTTCCTGAGGGGGGATTTTTTTTTTTTTTTGCCGGTCGTTTTTTCGTTGATCCCATGTACTTGTCTTGTTTCCGATATTCGGATAAAGGAGTACTGGGCTTCTTTCCACCTGCAGCAGACCTGTCAATCAGTCAATGGGCCAATGGGATCGGCGAGCAGAAGGAAGCAATAATCGATAGTGGACACATGTTGCCCGTGCTCGCTATCTCTCTCTTGCCTTCTCCCCGTACCTTTCGTGCCTGACTTTTTGTTTGGTCTGCAATCAGAGTGTACAAGTTGCAGCAATAACATGTCTCAAGGACCATACAAAAAAAAACGGCTTGTGGATGATCTTTATCCGTCTCCTAGACTGTGCCTGTGTACTCATCTATGACTGCTTGCAATGGTCAAAACCAATTAGGGTATGGCTGCCTCTTTCCGTCAGGTCGTCAAGGCTGAGGGTGCTGGCGTTCTCTTGACCGGATTCGGCCCCACCTTCGCCGGTTACTTCTTGCAGGGTGCCTTCAAGTTCGGAGGTTACGAATTCTGGAGGAAGACCTTCGTTGATGCCATCGGACAGGAGGCTGCCGTCAACAACCGCACCGCCATCTACTTGGTTTCCGCAGGTATTGCCGAGTTCTTCGCCGATGTTGCCCTCTGCCCCCTCGAGGCCACCCGTATCCGTCTCGTCTCCCAGCCCACCTTCGCCACCGGTCTTGTCTCTGGTTTCTCCCGTATCTTGAAGGAGGAGGGTGTCATCCGCGGTTTCTACTCTGGATTCGGCCCCATCTTGTTCAAGCAGATCCCCTACACCATGGCCAAGTTCGTCGTCTTCGAGCGTGCCTCCGAGGCCATTCTCGATTCCGTCGGCCCTAAGGAGAACCTCTCTTCCGGTACCTTGACCTCCATCAACTTGGGCTCTGGTCTCATTTCCGGTGTGGCCGCCGCCATCATCTCCCAGCCTGCCGATACCCTTCTCTCCAAGATCAACAAGGCCTCCGGCACTGGATCCGTCATGTCCCGCCTCGTCGGTTTGGCCGGCCAGCTCGGTGTCCGCGGTCTCTTCTTGGGCTTGGGTCCCCGTATTGTCATGGTCGGTACCCTCACCGCCTTCCAGTTCGCCATCTACGGCGACATCAAGAAGGCTCTTGGTGCCACCGGCGGTGTTGAGATTCGCAAGGCCTAAATCTCATAAACCATCCCGCTCGTCTCTTCAACCTCTTACTTCCTCACCTCATCATTATTCATCATCGTCCTTACGAACGCACTCTATTATAAACAATAAAACGAAAATGCATAGAGATTCTGTACCAAACAATGATGCATTGACATCCTTGTCCCTTTTGTTCAGGGACGCCTTGGATCATTGAGCGTTGTTAATAAATGCAACACGTCCAAGATCCGATTCATTTTATTCCCTCGCGTAGCTTGATTAATTAAGGGTCGCATTGCGCTCGCAGTGTCATGAATGTCAAGTCGATGATATAGGTAGAACGCCTCTTCTCGCTGCGCTCAGGAACAGCCAAATCGGAAGGCAACACAGGAGCAACATGTCACACAGTCCCCAACATGCACCGTTTTCAGCACAGGTGCTCGATGACCTCGACCTCAACGAACGCAATGTAGGACAATGTGCTGATCAGTTTTGACCGCATCCTTGGGATGCCTTGACCAATGATAGCAGTACTCATTCAGACCCCTTCCCCTTTGTGCTACTTTGCTTGGATAGTCTCACAGGACACAGGACAATGTACCAGGAGTGCCCATGTCCTCCGCACCACCGCCTTCATTCGACAGCTTTCCGGATATCTCTATACCCAGACCACAGTCTTCATCGGTTACGCCAGCAGCGCCACCAAGCTGGCGTATCCCGTCGTTCTCGTCCTTTCCGGTCGATAGTCCAACTGTTCTACCGCTAAGCGCTACCGCAGGCGTGCCAAGGGAAGAAGATCTCGTGAGCTCGAGTCGGTCGAAACACAGGGAGAGGAAAAAGGACAAAAAGAATGACCAAACGAGCGATCAGCGCCGCGAAGACAAAGACAGGAGCAAATACGGGACGCGCTCGAGCGACGATCGAGGCGACGGCGATCGAGACCGGCGGAAAGAGAGAAAACGGAGTCGAAGCAGGAGCTACGACAGGTCGAGTCGGAGCCACAGAGACGAGAAGAGCAGCCGAGATCGAGATCGAGATCGGGATCGGGATCACTTAGAGAGTAAGGATCGACATAGGAACAGTACAAGTAGCAGAAGCAGCAGGAGAGACAGTTCAAGGGACAAACATGCAGATCGGCAGCGCCGCGACCGAGTAGACCATCGCGATGACCGCGATCCAAGTCGAGATCGGCACCACCGCCACTCCAGCAGGCATGGATCAAATCGCGCACGAGATGGTAGCAAAAGCCCGGATCGCAAGAAGAGTCGGCGTGATGAAATCAAGGAAGAGGAGAAGGAGAGCTGGGCCAGTCGTAGAAAACGGGACCAGGAGCAGGAATCAAACAAAATCATGTCAAGCTTTGCATTGTCGTCAGAGAAAAACAAACCAGGGACATGGATCATTGATGTCAAGGGCGACCAGGACTTTCACCGGTATGGAGGATTGGATCCACACACAGTACCTCGATTCTACCGCGCTGGAGGTGTGTTCTACGTCAGGTTTGAGTGTTTCATGGTCAGATGCAAGAACTTGTCGCTGTTGACCGGATTTCTAATAATGATTCCTTCAAATGATGTAGCTGGCCGGGTTTTGGGATTGCCAAGATCTATGCGGATTGATTTTGAAAAGACAAGGGCACTGGGCAACAAGGGCATTGTGATGAGGACGAGTGGCCGAAGCACAAAGCCAGCTCGATACAGCGACCTACATGCGACCTGGCGCGACCAAAGCCACGAGTACAAGCGGATCACACGTGCGAAGGCTGAGGAGCTTGCGATGGCGATGAATATCGCACGAGAGGACCCATCGTTCATATCGCTGGATGTGCGGTTACAGAACAGACAGGATGATCTTAGCATCAGCGACGATTCAGAACCGGAGAGAAGCGACAGTGAGGATGGGACTTTTGACAGCAGGAGAAAGCTTGATTATCGAGATATCCATGGCAAATCGGTTCACAAGGATGAGGATGAGGACTTGCTGCAGACGACCAGCGATCAGGAGGAAGAAGGAGCCGAGAGCGCATTAGACGTGTTGCGAAGGCGTAGAATGATGCTTGACGGCGAGTTGCGAAAGGTAAGGATCACAGCGGATTTTTGTTGGCAATGGAGATGAGGCTGTTTCAGGCGGACATGATCATTGACCTATCTATCCCTTCATTCATTACAGAACCCTAAGCAGCCCGAGAAATGGCTCGAGTTTATTGCAGTCGAGGATGAAATTAATTTGGTATCAAGCAGGCGATCTGTAGGAAACCATGCGGCCCATTCAGCTGGCCATGCAGGGGTCAAACTGAGTATCTTTGAGCGAGCGCTTCAGTCGAACCCGACCAACGAACATCTGCTGCTTGAGTACATGACCACCTGCCGGCACAGCTGGGAGCCAGCCAAGGTCCTTTCGAAATGGGACGAGTTGTTGCAATCGCAGAAGATCCAGACAGCATGGCCAGGTCTTTGGATCAAGTATCTGGATTTCCGGCAGAGGCACTTTCTCAGCTTTTCGGTCAAGAACTTTGCTCGCGTTCTGGAGGATGCGCTGGACCGACTAGGCCAACTGGCCAGGTCAACCTGGCTGGCCTTGCAGAGGGCTGATGAGAAGACGGAGCTTCAGGCCCAGCTTGTTAAGGTCGAATCGGTCATGGTCCATGTCATAGCGCGTACATGGACCTTTCTAAAGCAAGCAGGTATGTCCTTCAGTTTGAATGTCTTTTAATACCTCCTTAATTAGGATAGTTTGCTGAAGCTCTTTGAAACGGATCATCTTCTACGAACAGGATATATCGAGCGGGCACAAGGGATTATACAGGGTCAAGTTGAGTTTATATTCAACATGCCGCCCAGCCTAACAACTGAGTCGTGGGAGATCCAGATTGGAAGCCTTGAGGAATACTGGGACTCGGAGCTGCCTCGATTTGGAGAGAAGGATGCCAAGGGCTGGACGCACTACGTGAGCGAAGAGGATGAGGTCACCATGGAGAACCAGCTGGATCAGACGACACTTCCAAAGCAAGATGACTTGGACGAGGAGCTGCTGAAGGCTTTTGCGGACAATGATGTTGATAGGTATCAGTACAGCCGCTGGGCAACACTCGAGAAGGATTTGAACCGCTTGTGTTGGTTCCCGATCCGAACCACAGGTACGAACTCGATGAATATTGCTTCCGGTCGATAACATTTCATCGGCTGATGGAATACTAATGACATACCCCTTGTATCTGAATCTAGAGGATTTACCTGCCCAGCTGGAGAATGATCCCTATGGAATCATTATCTTTGATGACATTCGACCGTTCATTGTGTCTCTTTACACAGCAGAGGCGCGTCTGCAGTTTGTGGACTGCATGTTCAACTTTCTCGGATTGCCTGTTAATTCGTTTGCTGGATCGAATGAATCACAGAGCTCTCTGTCTTCACCCGTCTCAAGACCGATGAGAGCCACCAGCTTCTACAATCCATACTTTCATGATTCGTTGCTTCTGGACATGGGGATGGATATCCAGTCGTCACAGGATTCCAACCTGGGTCTGAAACGATTCTTTCCGCCGTTTGAGAACAAGGCCAAATTGGTCGAACGCGTCATGAAGGAGATCGAGTGGGAACAGCAGCTTCGTGAGCCAGAGGAACGCGACTGGAACTGCGTGTGGAATCTGCCGATCCATTTGTTTCCTCATGGACCGGATACAATTTTTGGCAGGAGGGGCGGTGATTCCTCGGAAGAAGACGCGCGATACCGATGGGCGAATGTCAGCAGCCATGAAGAAGTCAAGGTCTCCAATAAGGTGTTCATAAGGTGATACGGTCGTTGCCGAGAGGAGTTTTTTTCTTCATCATTATGGCAAGAGGAACTATTTCCACAAAGAATATTTATTAATCTTTGCTTTGATTCTTCTTCTTCTTGACACCAGGAATACATTCCAGCAGTTAATTGATGTTGTCAAATTACCCAAGAACTACCAGCGCGGTCTTTCGTTATACCACTTGATGTTTGAGGCTTTGGACACTCTTTCTGCATCCAAGGGCCAGAAACTGGCAAAGAAATATCTAAAGGGCGATAGAATGGATCTGGAGCTCTGGAATGGCTATGCGCAAGCAGAGTTGACCCTCGGTCGCATCTCCGAGGTATGCTGCTGTGGGAGATTTTTTTGCATTCACTGCTTTGTAGTCATGTTTTTGAGATTTATCTTCGAAGAACCCTACTAACATTCGTTTGCATTGACTTTGACAGGCAAGAAAGGTGTATTCGACGGCTCTTTCGATGTACAAGACGTTCCCTGCTGAGAACCAAGCTCGAGCACCGCTTATTATCCGCTATTTCGCTGAACTGGAGTGGGCTCAAGGTCGCCCAGGGGTCGCACTAGTGATTCTTGTTGCATTCGCTGAAGGAGTCGCAGGTAACGTATACATGCGGGCAATTCTGCATTCTCTTTTATTGTTTTAAGGTAGAGAGACTAATGTCGTACGTATTTGTATTGTTCATAGCCGATATTCCAGGAGATGATGAAAAGGACATCCCAACACCGACCCCGACAAGACTGATCAAGGCGCGCCAGTTCTACTCTCAAAAGTCTGCTCAGCTTAACCTTGGACGGCTCACAGATCTAGCTGACAATACGGATGCGATAGGAAGCAAATGGTTTGAGCCGGCCTTGGACCTGATTGTCTGCTTTGCCTGGTTTGAGTACTTGTCATGGTCCACTGGCGTCGCTTTGGAGGCTGGAATTAAGGTCTTTGAGGATGCGATTCAGCAGCTTGATTTCCGAAATCCTGATTGTGAGATCGAGGTTCCTGTGGAGGTCCCTGGACGCAGTGCCACCAGTAAACACCAGCCATTGCTCTTTTCGTCGATTGCAGTGTCTGCAGACCTGGAGGTGGAGAAGAGGACAACGAAGAAGAGGATCTGTACCGGTGCAGAGGCGGAGATGGTGTGGGTCCAGATGGCCAAGTTAGTCTACTTTCATTCCTTGCAGGCGGCTAGTCCCTCCAAGCGATCAAAGGCAGACGGAGCCGCAGGATTTCAACCACGCAATCTTAGGCATGTTGTTCAAGCAGGTCTGCAGAGGTTCCCAAACTGCACAGTCTTACAATCGCTGTTCTTTTGGACAGAAGCGAAGCAGAGATTGCATGGCCGTGTTAGAACATGGGTGAACGAGCAGGTGATGTATGGTCAGGGTTCCCGACGGTTAGGTGGTGGAGGACCGCTGGCGAGCAAGGCACCGATGTGGATATTTGGGCTGTTCTATGAGCTCTGGCAACAGGAGCCGTATAATGTCCACGTGGTGCGATCGCTATTGGAATCTGCGCTCGAGTCGGCAAAGTCGGTGTCGTCCAGCTCGAGTCCAAACCTGTGGCTCGTTTATATTGAACTGGAGCTGCGCGAGAGTGTGCGGCAGCAAGAAGACAGGAACAACAGCGAAACTAAGGGTGGAAGCAAAGGCAAGGGCAAGGACAAGGATAAGAAGTCGTCCCGTATTGATCTGGGCATTGAGTCGAGTAGCAGGGCGAAACAGCTGGTGATGCGGGCGGTGAATGATTGTCCGTGGTGCAAGGATCTGTACATGCTTGCGTTTGAGCCGCGGATGCGGAAGTTGTTCTCGATCGAGGAACTGGACCAGTTGTATCAGACGATGCTGGAGAAGGAGATTCGGGTGCGACATGAGATCCCGGAACGCGTGGTACCGGCGTCGAAGGATGTGGAAATGACTGAGGCGGACAAGGACAGTAAAGACGTGTCGATGGATGAGGATTAGGACGCATGCATTACATGGCACGGTATGACATTGTATGTAACGGATAGCCTGCATGCATCAATCAATGTATCCCGTTCGCTCGCGTGGGGATGGGTCCATGCGTAGAAGGATAGAATAAAGTATATCCCGATCTTGGTCGTCATTATCATCGCCCTTCCTTCACATTCTCGTCTGTCGTCTTCATCCTACTTCCTCGTTTACTTTCTTATCTCACTATCCACCCTGCCTACAACGGCGGCATCACATCCAGTAATCCTACTGTACCCTACATCTAACCTTCATCCTTCATCCGTTTTAAAGTTTGGCCAAGTTGGGCACAACATTTTCGTCAAGGCTCATTTGTGAGTATTGGTCTCGTTAGGTCCGCTTGGCCCTGGCCCACAACATGCCCATAGTCCGTGCCGATGAATGGAGGGCCTCTATAACATGTTGCCAGTGCGGTACCTTAGGGAAGGTTGAAGGTCGGGTCATCAAGTGCCAACAATGCAATCAGGAGAGAGATCGAGACCAAAACGCTGGCCACAATATGGCTCGCGCCGCCCTCCCTCTATCTTGTAGAGCACCATGGGTGGCCTCCCGGAGCTGACACGTCCACATCAACATCAATAACAGCAACAGCAACAACGACAACATTAAGCGCCGTGTGGAGCGGTAGTGTAGACACAGTGGAGGATGAAAAAAGAACAGAAAATTTAGTTTATTTCTCACGATTATGCAATGACTATTACCAGTCTTGCAAATATATAACATATATACATGTGTCCTTCACGGTGCGTTCGTTCGTCCTTGCATTTGTTGTTCACGAGGGGGGGATCGTTCAAGCGGTGCCGAGGGAATTCATAAGCACGGAAAGAAGAACGGTGGAGACAAATCCTGAGAGATACTTGAACCGCAAGAGATCCATGCCGCGCTTCTCCCACAGGTACTCGGAGGTGATGGCGGGAGCGACGGTGCCAAAGAAGAGGAACGCGCCCAGTTGTGCGGCCTGTAAGATCGTACCTGCCTGAGTCAAGTTCAAGAGCAGACCTGTTGTCCAAGCCTGGGGAAGGGGAAGGGGAATGTAATTATGACAACAAGACAGGGAAAGGAAAGCGTATTTAGAATAGGTCAAGAGTGCCTTTGCAATGGTCCAGTGCGATTATTTTTTATTACTTACCTTGCAAAGGCTGAGAAGAAACTCTTTGAGAAACAGACCAGGGAGACTGGCCTTAGGGTCCTTTTGCATCCAGTGATCGCCATTCTTATCCTACGATGCCCGTCAAGAACCAGGTTGATATCGAGGGTGGGTGGGTTGGTTAGGAGATGCATCGGAATAAACGCGCTTTTTTGATGGAGAAGAAAGTCGTTTTGTTGCAGCCGTTGTCCCTTATATGGCGTAATTGGTTACCCTCTTCATGGCTGCGAGCCAGGATTGACCAAAGAGTGGGCCGTATTGAAGGGAGAGGGAGAGTAGGACGAAGATGGCGCCCGTGGCTATTGTATGGTGTATATTACAAGCAAAGTGTTGGTGGAGTGTTAGAAAACAAGCATATCATCGAGAAGCGTTATTATGGAGAGAGTACGTTACCGACGGTGGTGTGGTCAACGTGAGGAACGTAAATCATTTTCTTTTTTCTTTTGTAAGCGCTGTGGAAGTGGATGTGGTGTGGTGTGGGGTGTGGTGTGGAGAATGGAGGGAAAGGGTCCTGCGTTTTTATATCGTCCCTACAGCATAGGCTTAAATCACAATGACAACCTCTCGCCACCAATTTTTATACGCCTTCCTTCTAGTGATTGTAACTCGAGTTAACTCGAGTTAACTCTTCGATGACCTTACTGAATGTATTGTCAATTATAGTCTTTTTATTTAAGACATTATTGCTAATTGACTTCCTTCTTTGGGAACTCAATGTGGCTGTCGATAGTGATGAAAAAGTTTCACTGCTAGCGACGGCCCATATGTTTGGTCCTGATTTGAGCAATCTGATTGGGTGAACATACACTACCATATTTAGAAACACGATGCCCAAGCTTACCCTCCGCCCTCTCTAACTGGAAGCGTTTCTTGCTGTTCACTCACACACTACACTCCTTTTTGCGAAAAGGCCCAATTTTCATAGTAAATGTGGGCCTTTTCGCACTGAATTGAAAATATAAGGGGTGTTATTCAGTGTTCTGTGACTATTTTGCTAGGATTTACGGATCACCAAGCACACGAATCACACATCGCGCTGCTTTTCGGTGGCTCGCATTATTGTCTCTAAGCATCTCGAACACCTTGGTCTTCAAAGTCTCTCCTTCCTTAGACTTGAACGACTCGACAGCATCACGCTCGATGGAAGAACTCCTCTCTCGCGAGCCGTACCTCTTGGCGATTTTCTTGCACATCTTCTGCTTGATCTCCTCTGCCAAATCCTGTGCGTCCTTTTGGTTCTTGTCAAGGGAAAACTGAATCTTGTCCTCGTCCATGACCGAAGCAATCAATCGTACATAGCGTCGCCTGGCCTGACTTGCATCCGTGTCCTCCACAGGTGGATACAGTGGTGATCGCTCCTTCACATACACTGATTCTTGCTCCAGCTTATCAACTTGCGCCTTTGAAAGAACGCCGACTTTGCAAAAACAATGCCTCACCATCAAGGCCTTGACATGCGACCACGCGTACGGAATAAGTGACCATGCATCGCCGTTGGATATCTTCTCCCCAGTGGCATACTCCTTTGTAACTGATTTGTTGCTGAGCATCTCGAGGTAGTGTCGTTTAAATGCGCTAATTATTCCTGCGTCCAAAGGTTGGGTAACGGATGTCGAATTGGGTGGCAGGCGCTCAACCCGAAGATGCTTCCATATCTCTCCTGCAAGTGGGTCCTTGCCTCCAGACTTGCCGTGTGCTCCACATGAGTCGATAAGCAGAAGACTCTTGTTGGTGAGGCTCTCGTCGAGCGAATGAAGCCATTGCTTGAAAAGATCCAGGGTCATGTATCCCTTTTCATGTCTCATCGAGGCAATAGGGACCTCAGGCAATGGTCGGATACCTCGAGCAAGGTGCTCGCCTACAATATCAAGCAATTAGACATAATCATTAGTTCCTTTTCATGTTAAATAAGTCCTCTATTAAATTTAGTACAAAACACGGGGTTTTTGTATCCTTACCAAGAACTTGCGGCCTCAAAGCCGTTACGTCTGCACGGTCAAGCGAAGATCCAGAGGCGTTGACACAGAAGAGAATCGACACGCGAGATTTCCCCCGCTCTGGTTTGGCACCACTCTTAAACTCCGCCGTAGTGTACGAGTGAGTGGAGAGCTCCCTGAGGTACATGCCAGTCTCATCGCAATTGTAGATGTCGTCGGGTGCAACAGCAGCAGAGTCAAGGGGTCAAGGGCAGTGGTCAAGTAGGAATGCGTAGAAATGAATGCTGTTTAATGATCGTAAGTAGGGTCTATATATACATGTCTGGGGCCTATTGTACAGTGTCGTAGTGGAGTTGTCATGATGCCGGGCTCCCATCCTGGCTCTGTGTGTCGTAACCGTGCAGCTTGGTAACCGAGTGGTAATCCTGTTGCATCGGGCTTAAAGTCAGCGCATATGTTGCGGATCTCGTTCATCCTTTCTGCGATGGCATCTTTGTCGACAGATCCCGCTTCTCCTCTGAGACTGCAGTAGGCGACACCGTACTCCTGCGTCATCCTCGAACGCCACGATGTCGTAAAAGAGATGGTGCGACCATGAGGGATATCATTGAAGTCACCAATATCGTCCGCAATGTCGTCCGCAAGAATGTGAAGAACGGAATCGGCTGCGACTTGGAGCTGTAGACCACTGACAACGCCGTTGCTCTTCCGAACCTCTAGTAGCCACCCAAGGACAGTCTTGTCCATTATGTGTCGTATCAAGTCGACTGGATTGCTGGAGAGTATGCATTTGTCGCCTCGACCATGCGCCACATCAAACCGAATCTTGTCAAAGTCCTTGTCCCACTGCGCGATCGACTTCCTATAGACGGGGCGGTGTACGAACTGGTGAAAATTGCCAGCTGTGACCTTCACATCGGTCCTCTTGAGGTAGCGAAAGATCTCGACCAACTCCATCCGATGCCTTAGACTACATCCTCCACCTCTCTCACCACTACGGCGTTTCGGATCGGCAGGTTTTTGAGGTTGTTGATCGACGGCTTGGTCAGTGCTAGCCCGAGCTTTAGCCAACAGTGAGTAGTAGTCCAGCACCTGCGCTTCCTCCGGTAGTGCCGAGGTGCCATTCTTGAGCTGGTTGACCATAGATGTGGTGTCTGAGAGGGGGGAGCCCCGTGGACGCGTATCGGTTATAATACGAGGTGTCTTGTTTTTTGGCATATGGAAAAGTGAGAGGGAAAAGTGACAGAGTGATTGCATGTTGTAAGCATGACATATCTTTGCGAGGATATAAGGTAAGGTCAGGTGCCATGTGGACTGAATAACACCCCTTATATTTTCAATTCAGTGCGAAAAGGCCCACATTTACTATGAAAATTGGGCCTTTTCGTAAAAAGGAGTGTAGTCCTTTGTAGAGAAGGTGTGACTGGCGTCAATGTCACGGACGCTATTTACTTTTGCGTTTTACAGTATTCTTTTTGTGGGGGTCAATTCAAATGTTCGAATTAACTTTTATCATCGATTTCACTATCAAAATGATGACAAAAACCAGATTCGACTGTAAATAGCGGGTAAAACATAGTCAGCTTAAAAAAGGAAGTCTGTTAAGGGTATTTATATGTGATTATTAGTTTATTACTATTATTATTAGCGAGCTCGCATATAAATACCCTTAATAAACTTCCTCTTTTAAGCTGACTATGTTTTACCCACTATTTTCTCTCAGCCTCTTTACAATGATTTACCAAAAAAGGAAACAGCATGTTTCCACTATATCATTTAGAGAGGTTTGGGCCCAACTCCTCTATAGTGATTCGACTAAAAAAGGTAGTGAAGCTTTTTCACCACTATCGACGGGTGACTATTCATTTGACGCTTGCAAGGGGGTGCGCAGCTTCTGCTTGGCTCAGCCGATAATAAAATAAAAGAACACAATGCCAGATATGATGAAGATGAAAATGACCTTGGCATTGGCGGAAGCAGGGGGAAGAATGCTGGCAAAGAAGCACATTGTTTACCTTGTAGCTCTGTGGCATTATGGCATTGACCATGGCATCGTAGCCTTGTTAGCCTTGTTAGCCCCTTTGGCCCTTTTGGATTCGTGGTATTGACAATCGATCGAATGTGTCCGTCCTCCTGCTTTGCGCCTCTGCTTTGTGCTTCTACTTGTTGCATACACATGTACTGCATGCAGCGCGAACTGCCCCAGACCATTAGATGCCTTTGCCTGTCTGGTCGCAGAACCCGCCCGAGGCTGCAAAGTAAAATGCAATAGAATAGTTTGCACATGGACCATGATGAAAAATGACTATAGTCGCGTTTTTATTTTGTACGCGCCTACTGGCCGTACATTTAATAGGCGAGTTTAGTGATGGTAATGATCCCGCTTGTCTGGCTTGACCGAGAAGGCCGTATAGATCGTCACTCCGTCTTCCGATGACGCTTCAATCGAGAATGGTGTATTGGCTCCGACAAAGAACACGTTTCCGGCTTCAACAGGGACCTCGACGATCTCCGGATCAGTCTCATGGTGCCTCTCGGACCGAATCACTCCCTTGCCCTTGGTCACAATCACGACACTAGGGCCCTCAGCTCCACGCAACCGTTCCTTCTCCTTGTCATGGTTCAGTGTTGTCAGAATCACCGAGAATTCTTCGATTGGAGGGTCGTACATGAGTGAGTGACCTGTGGGTGTACAGAGTACGCCTGTGAGAAGCTGCTCGGTGCTGGATTTTGCTTGGTAGGTCAGCATCTGGGTCAGGACCTCAACGTCCTTGAACTTGGGGGTCAGTCCTGCCCGGACGACGTTGTCGCTGGCAGCCATGCACTCCACACAATCTGCGCACGCATAAGCATAGAGTTTTCGTTAGTTCTTGTTTTTCTCAATGGCCAAGGTTAAAAATAACCCAGAGAGCATCTCATTCAACACCCAAAGAAATAAATACGATAGATGCAAAAACGCATCCACTTACCTCCACTTAAATATGCATGTGGCTCGTTAGCAGCCAAGAAGATGGCCTGACCAGGCTGCAGGACCACATAGTTGAGGAAGAACAAACAGAACACACCCACATCGTCCGGGAACTGCGAATGGGTCCTCAACAACAACTCTTCGATTGAATGACGCGGGTACTGCTGCGCGTCGCCCAAACGGTTGATCAACTGGTCAAGTTCCTGCTTCACCTTGGCCGGATCTGCGGTCATGACGACGCTGTACAATGCCCTTAATGCCTGTCGTCCTTCCTTGATACCCTTGATTCCTTCGATTCCTTTGGATCGCGTCACGCCGTCTTGAAAGTCCTTGGCATTGTTATCGCCGACAAGAGCCCGCAACTCGGGCCATTGGTCCAGGGCGGCGGAGATTTCGTCAAGGGGCCTGAATCCGCAAAGGGCTTCGAACTCTGTAAGTGCGATGGCCATCTCAGGCTTGTGGTTGTCGTCTTTGTAGATGTCCGGGTGGGCCGAAAAGAGCTTTTCCGCGAGCTCCTTGTCGGGGTGGGCTTGGATCGAGAGGGCCTTGTTGATGGAGAGGACCTTGAAGAGGAAGGGGAGGTGGCCATGGTATCTTTCGTGGAAGAATGGCGTCAGGAGTTGGGGGTTGGATTTCAGGACGGACTCGAGGGTCTTGTCGGACTGGTGGACGGTTGAGGGACCACTGGAGTGGGTTCCCATCCAAAGCTGTTACAGGTAGATCAAACGATTTAGTTAGATGACGCGATGTTTAGTGTGATGCCATCCCATGGTCCTTATCGCCTTCACATCTTTTGTGAAGGAGCATTGGTAAATGTCCTTTCGGGCGTGAGAAAAATCAACGCGTTTCTTGATGTCGAGGATGGAGTGTGTGCCTCGCTGGCTTGATTGAGGTCCCAGGACGAGACATGATACATCGGTATCTGGATAGTCCATACCTCAGCATAAGGACGGTTCTCGTCAACGACGAATCCGGGCGAGGACGAGGCGAACTTTGCGACCTTTGAGGCTGATCCAACCTTGCCCCAGTCGTAGGATTGGGCCTTGCAGTCGAGACGAAAGATAGGGGGCTGTGTGGCGACCATTGTGTCTGAGTGGGTCAGTGTTATCGAGAACGAGGTGAAGGATGAGGAGTGAAGAAGAGACTCAGGGAAAAAGTGAATGAAGAGAGTTGTGGGAATGAAGAAAAGAGAGAGGGAGAGAGAAGGAGAAAGTGTTGTGTGTGTAGATAACCATGTCAATCGTGCCTGGTTTCTATTTTGGGCCGCAGGGCGAACACGACGTGGAGGAATGGCCCATCATCTCATCTCATCCTTCTTTCGTCAACTACAGCCCTTTTCATCCACAGGACGCATCCACACATACATCGCATACATCCCCCCAGGAAGAAGGACCGCCCGACCAGGAGACTCTCTCAGGCATACACTGGACAACAGACAACATACACACACATACCCTCATCACCATCAAACTAGACTATGATGACTGCTGCTACTGAGGACACACACACTTCGCCCGCCACCGCCACCGGCCCTGCCTCGGCTTCGAAACAAAACTCGTCTATTCGCTTCACGGTTGGAAAGGTCGACGCAGGTATGACCATCCTGCTGACAGAAGACCATCATCTCATCGAGTTCCCTTCCTTGCTGCTGCCCAAGGGCGTCTCTGCTGGCTCCGTCGTCAACATCTCCGTCAACCGCGATCTCGACGAGGAGCACCACCGTCGCAACGAGTTCTGGGCACTTCAGGACGAGATCCTCGACCAGTTTGGCAAGAACCCACCCAAAACACCGACTCTGCACGTCAAGGCGCTCACGCAATCGACCTGCATACTCGAGTGGGACTCCCTGGTTCTGAACCAGGCCAGTCTGCGCTCATTGGACGTCTATAAGAACGGTGTCAAGCAAGGCCACTCGATCGCAAACCCGTTCCATACGAACCAATACAAGCTGCAGGGACTGGAGATCGACCACGAGTACAGCTTCTACATCGAAATCAAGACCTCGGCGGGAACGCTTCGAAGCAACGAGGTGAAAGCCAGGACCCACACGCTCGAGAACCTCACAGGAACCAACATTTGCTTCGGTGTCTTTGAATCCGAGGCCGCGCTGGAGGAGTGTAAGAAGCTGATTGTTGAGATTGGAGGCACCTGGACAGAGGAGGTCGGCATCGAGACGACACATTTGCTGTGTCATGTTCAGGGAGGATACAACTATGAGGCTGCATTGCAGCAGTCCATCCCGATTGTAAAGCCTGAATGGCTCAAGGCCTGTGTCGAGCACAAGAAGCTGCAGGCAGCATTGCCCTATTACCTCGTGCAGCCCAGCAGCAATGGCATCTCCAGTCACCCAGAGACCCCAGTACAAGATTAGAGAGGTCATCCATCAGGAAGGAAGGCTAATAAAAGTGAGACTATCATGTGATCTTACGGCGTTTTGGCATGGAGAGTGAGAGTTGTGGAGTACTTTGGGTCAATCGAGGGTGTCCTGGGAGGCGGCACCTTACCACAATAAACGGGCACCTGTACATTCTTATCGACTGCGGTTCGTTTTTTTTTTTTCGTCATTCAACGCTCATAGGGTTATTTTTTTAGACAGGTGTTTTATTGATAAAAGCAACAGTAAGGAAAGAAGGAAAGAAGAAGCCTTTCGCTCTTAGCTCAAAGAAGACATCTTAAAGCATGCGCATCTCGCTATAGAGGCGCCCCACCAAAGTCTTGTTGTAATATCCAGAACCAAGTAGAGCCATGGATAGACGGGGACGACAGCGCAACCGGAGGAGAGGCGGAGGCAGTTGGGTTATTGAAGAAATATAAAAGGTGCAAACAAGACATTAAAAAGACTGAGGAGAGTTTCAAAAGGAGTGCCATTCTGGTCTGTCCGTTTAGGTGCGCTCGCCACGGAGACGACGGGCGAGGTGGATGTCCTTGGGCTGGATGGTGACACGCTTGGCATGGATGGCAGCCAAGTTGGTGTCCTCAAAGAGCGAGACGAGGTAGGCCTCAGAGGCCTCCTGGAGAGCACCGATAGCCGAGGACTGGAAGCGAAGATCGGTCTTGAAGTCCTGGGCGATCTCACGGACGAGACGCTGGAAGGGCAGCTTGCGGATCAAGAGCTCGGTCGACTTTTGGTAGCGACGGATCTCACGCAGGGCAACGGTACCGGGGCGGTAACGATGGGGCTTTTTGACACCTCCGGTCGCGGGAGCGGACTTGCGAGCGGCCTTGGTGGCGAGCTGCTTACGAGGGGCTTTGCCTCCGGTGGACTTGCGGGCGGTCTGCTTGGTACGAGCCATGGTTGCTGTTGGTTACTGTGATTATTAATAGAGGAATGGTAGGAGAGGAGAGAGGAGAAGAGTGTTAGTAGCCGGTATTAAACAGGTTTGCTTATGTGTATGTTTGTATGGCGAGTGCAAGAGTGGCGAAAAATTACATATGACGAAAATTTGTTAGTGGGATGGGGATGAGGGATGGGGATGAGAATGCTTTTATTTGGAATGAGAGTGAGAATGGGAATTAGACGCAAGGGGGAGTGGAATGAGGGATGTAACCAGGTTGGAGACAGTTGTCTAAGCGAGGGCGCTTTTGGCACTCGTATGAAGCAAGAAAAAAAAGGGCTAGAAAACCTATATGTGGGTAAAGACAGTCAATTCGCGGTTACCTTTCGGACGGGGAGTGTGTGGAAGGAGAGTGGGGATGGAGAACGAAAAAGAGAGAGGAAGCGAAGGAAAGGAGCGAAAAGAGCCCTCTGGACACTACATCCACGAGAAATACTCAAAAGGTCGCCTGCACCAGCGACTCGAACTAAGAGCGACAAAGCCACCTCAGACTTTGGCCTTGTCTGTCCACTGCAGAGAATCCGCTACAAGTACCGGTATCGATTCCAGCACTCTTACTCGACTCCGGCAGTGATGCTCATCGTATGGCGATTTTCAAAAAATTCGAACGCGGCACACCTACATGGCACGTACAGGCTACAGGACAAGAAATTTCACGTACATGCAAGAAGACAAACCTTGTTGCTCCCTAATTGCAAGGGGGGTCTGCAATCTTCCCTCAGCTGCACAAACCGTTGACATGACACGCCCAATCTCCGCGGGCACACCGCTGCTTTCTTTTTTTTTTTTTTTCCTCCACTTCTCCATCCTCTGACCCTCTTTCACTACACAAACCAACCAACCCAAGCATGGAGGAAGTCACCGAAAACGAGGTCATCCAAATGGAGGATAGCCAAATCGTTGCGCCTGCCACCTCGACCCTCATCGAAACCGACGACAAAAGTGCCATCACAGCCCACAGCTCTGAACCCAATCTCCAGGAATCAGCCGTTTTACCCGCCATCACTGCCCCGGCCGAGGTCGTCACTGGCCCATTTGACGACGAGGATGTCACATTCCACAAGGTATGCACAAGTGGACAGCTATATCCCACATTGGGTCTTGTTTAATACGCGTTGTATGTGTATACATGCAATGCGACAGGTGGATTGACATCGGCTCTTGCTGGATAGGCATTGAGAAATTCAATCTCGACAGAGACACCAAAGCAGCTGTCAGTGCAGGGAACTCTCCCAGATTGGCTCACAGGATTTCATTACACATTGAGTCCTGGCGTCTTTGAGGTTAAGTATCCCAAGATGGTCGTTGTCAATGGAGAAACCGAGCAGGAGACCAGGACATTCAGTTTCGGCCATTGGTTCGACAAGTAAGTGTATCTAAAATAAGCCAACACACTGTTCTACTCTACAGGCGCGCACAGAATCACCTGTCTAACAGCACACATCCCTATCTTGCTCAGCATCCCTCAGGTCAACCAGTTCGCGATCTCAGGATCAGACAACACCATCACATACCGTTCCACCAAGCCCGCCCATCGTGCCGAGACCAAGATTCGTGAGCATCAAGGATACCTCCCCAACCAGCCCTCGAGCATTTTCCGAACAGATACGAACCAAAGTGTATTTGCCAGGCTCTTGTCCACAAGTCAGACACAGGGAAAGCCTAGTCTGGAGCCCTGCGGCGCCTCCATTGATGTGATGCCGCCCTTCAATGCGGACGGTCGGCGTACAATCTACTGTCAGAACTATGCTAACCACGTAGGTGCTTTTTTGCTTTAAGAATGCATGTATATTTAGATACCGAATGGGGCGTTGAAGTGCATCAAGGTGCTCACATCCTTCAATTTAATAATGCAAATTAGGTTCTGGAACTGAACGCGGACACACTGGAAAAGTGCGGGATTCTCGCTTGGGAGGAAGTCAACTCTCAGTTTAAGGGATCTCACGCCTCGCCCCACTGCCATTTTGACCCGGTGACGAAGGAATTGATCAACTTCACAATGGAGCATGGATTTCACAGCACACAGTATCATTTCTTTTCAATCACGGAGAAGGAGCCCCATGGCTCGTTGATTGCCTCAATCACAGCCAAGGCCAGCCACGTCCACTCCTTTGCAGTTACGCCCCGGTACATTGTTCTAGTCGTCAGTCCTTTGAACGCCTCCGATGGTGGTGTCAAGTATTCTTGGGGCACTTCGATCTTGGATGCATTTACCTTCAAGCGTACAGAATCGACCTATTTTTATGTGATTTCGCGCGTTAAGCGTAGACATATCGCAACCTTCAAGTCCGACTCCTTTTTCTTGTAAGTCATCACTAGAGTCTGCTCCACATCAGTTTTACACGGATGATCCAACAAAAAACGATATAGCGAAAGGAAACATATGATTCACATCTATTTATGTTGTGTTTATTGTTAGCTTCCATCACGTCAACGCATTCGAGGACGATGCAGATAACGTGTACCTAGATTTTACCATGTACCCAGACGACACGATCGCCCACCAACTCGGACTCTCATCCCTCTTTGATCGATCTTCGCCTCCACTACCAAAACCCGAATTCTGTCGGTTTGAGCTGGCGAATGTGCAGACGGAGGCGCAGCGGCTTGAGAACTACCAGGCCGTGATGGCGACGACAGGACCTGTGGACAAATTGCGCGGCTTCATGCGCCGCGTGAGCATCAACCAGGGCAGCAGCGCCAATTATTCAGTCCCGGAAAAGAACTCGAATGTGACACCGGTCGCGACTCGCATCCGCAGCACAGTAGGAGTTGAGCTGCCGAGGATTAATCCAATCTACCATGGGCTGGATTACAAGTACACGTGGGGCATTGGATTGTCGGAGAAGGGCGACGGCGATATGTACGATTGTATCATGAAGCTGCATGTCAAGGGCGATGCTGAGCCCACCATCTGGAGCCAGGTAAGCAAAGCATCACGCTTCGTTTTTCACTCTGGGGCCACTTTGACCCCCCTTATTCGAGCATTTGTGATACTTACGATGGTCATATCCGATTCTACCTTTAACTTTGTTATATAGAAAAACTGCTACCCAAGTGAAGCGGTGTTTGTTCCACCACCGGTGTTTGACCAGAACGAGGACGCAGGCGTGGTGATTTCTGTAGTCTACGACGCCGAGGCCAACCAATCGTTCCTGTTGGTTCTGGATGCGAAGGATTTGACAGAAAAGGCACGGGCAGTTCTTCCCCAGATTGTCCCACTTTCGTTCACGAACGGTTGCTTCGCCTCCGGCGATATCAATCGAGGCATGCAGGAGGCCCAGGCACCAGGCACTATCAGCGACGATGAGCAGGACGACGACTGAAGAGCTTACCTGTTTTGTTTGGAAAAATACTGTTTCTCATACCCCCTCCCCCTCACTAAAGCTTTGTAAAATGCATTTCATACCATACCATGTCATGTCATACATATGATAAAAAAAATAAATCGATACTCTACAATGATCTCTATTTGCGATTGTAAGAATCTATGGTGCCAGTTGTTATTCGCCTCCAATCTCTAAGCATCCTTGGCTTTAGCAAAATCTCCGAAACTTTGGATGATGTACGAGGGCTTGATAGGTTGGTTGGGGTCCAGGGCCTCTTCCTCGGTATTGACACCCGTTAGGACCATGAGGGTCGCAATGTTACCGTTGCGACCGAAATCAATGTCCGTATCGAGTCGGTCGCCGACCATGCACGTCCTCTCCGGATCGGTGTGGTAACTAGATCAAACAAAAAGGACCCAATTATACAGTTGTTAGCATCCAGGAAGAGCAAACCACGAAGCGTCTCTAAAAAAAAATAAAAAATAAAATGCATACTTTGAAAAGAAACAATCAAGCATGGGCTTGTTTGGTTTGCCCATGACCAAGGGCTGTCGCTTGAGTGCATGGATCAACGGCTGCGCCAAAGACCCAGTGCCAGGGAAGATACCATTGGGAGCCGGGAAGGTCGAGTCATCGTTGGTGAGGATGAAATGAATGTTCTGCTTCTTGTTGTTGAGGTACATGAAGGCCTTGGCGAGCTTGCGGTAATTGAGGTTCAGGTCGAATCCGCAGACGACTGCGCCAATCGTCGCGTCCGGCTCGATCTGGCCAAAGTCCGAGTGGTTCATCATCGTGCCATTATCCTCCTATTGCGGTGAAATCGACATAGAGAAAGAACAAGGGAGAGGAAGGGAAGCAAGAAAAGACGTGTGTGTCAGCGTATTGGGGGTTTTGGAAGATCACTCACTAGACGCCCAACGATAACGGTCCATCGTCATTTGTTTGATCGACCTTTTTTGCCTTATGAAGTTTATTTTTTTTTTTGCTGCAAGATAACGAAAAACACACCCAGCAAAATATAACAACCCTCTTCCTCCCAATTCCCTCTTTAATGATAACGACGTTCCTTCCGAATGCACTTACAGTTAATCCTATGGCCTGGATGCCGACCTCCCGAAGTTCGTCCTCGATCCCAGACTCTCCAATGACATAGACTTTCTGATCACTCGGGAACTTCAAGATCTCCTTGAGATAGACCGCTGTTGCGAATGCAGAGCTGAAGATATCTTTCTCCGAAGCTTCGATCCCGAGTTTTTGGAACTTCTTGACGTAATTCGCCCGGGAGAGTGTGCTGTTGTTAGTTACAAAGACGAGTTTCTTGCCTGATAGTGCGTGCAATCCACAGTTAGTCGAGGAGGGATAAAAAAATAATAATCGGGGAATGAGATCGGCGGTATGTATCACTTGCGTCCAATTGAGTGTTGCAATCGCAGAGGGTTCACAGCATACCGTTTTGACGAAGAAAGTTGATGGTATCCAGTACGCCATCGAGAACTCTGTTGCCATGCCAAAGGACACCTATATACATCGTCCGAAAAGTGTCAACAACAACAACAACGAATGCCATTGAAACGGATGATAGAGGCACGAAAAAAAAAAAAAAAAAAAGTAAAAAGAAGGAAAAGAGCCAATACCGTCGCAGTCGAGCATGAAGGTGTCGAACTTGTCGAGGAAGGTCTTGTAGTCCTCGATGGTTGTCAGTTTCTTGGGCGTGGGTTCTGAGCTGACCATGGCTGTGTTGGAGAGATGAGAAGGCCAAAGGTGGGGGGAGGGAGGGGGGAGGGGAACGAAGTGAATGAGAGTGAGAAACGCAACAACAGCAGGGCGTTGGAGACAAAGGACCCGTCCCTCCCCCCGAAAATGCTGTCACACCAACAGCGCAGCCCAAAGTTCCTGACCTCATTTACACAGGTCAGCTCAGCTCAGCTCAGATCGATATCCCACGCAGTCACCTTGTGTTTTTTTTCTTCCTTTTTCTTGGTTGGAGTCTTCATTCCATTTGACATCCTGACTCGAACTCCACCTTCTTCACACAATGTAATCTCCCTCAACCACCCTAGCTGTCCTCTGTATCCATCATGTCGCTAACCCACTCCCCTGTAGCATACCAACACTAACCCTACCTTCCCTTCCATGCCTTGTCCTCCTCTCCCCCATAGGTGCTGGCGTGTCCACGACAAGTACCTGTGCTCGACTGACAAGAAGCACTTTGAAGAGTATCATGTCTACTACCAAAAGTGCAATTCCTGTCCCCATGACCGCGAACAGTGCGGCAGTCTGATCATCGAACGTGAAGCCTCCAAACTCTTTCCCTGGCGATGCAGCGTCTGTGCCCAGAAGGAGTTCATGGACAAGACGGGGCGTTATAAGACCGAAGGTACAGCAACAGATGTTTAAATGCCAATGGTGTTAAAAACGTCAAGGCGTATATCTGAGGATACGATATGAAAGTAGAAAGCAAATCCAGTAAAATTGACAATGCCGTCTTTTTTTTTTTTTTTTTTTTGTTTCTTTACTCGCTGATAGATTTCTCGCGATGGTAGAAGCAGCCAGCCATTGCAGCAGCAGGACCAACTGTTTTTCTTTTTCTTTCTTTTTTTTTCTTATCTAGCACGCTTCATTGTATCAATAAACCCTCATTTTAAAGCACACCAAACAACTACAGGAACACCCACATCCTCGCTTGCAACTTATGGAGCATCGCAGAGGATCGCTAGGCATGTCTTTATAGGGCAGCCCTGATATACCCCAAGATACTATGTAGTCTACAGGAAAGGACCGAAGGCGGGCAACATGAAAGCAAAATGGACCCAAATGGATCAAAGAACAAAAAAAAAAAAAAAAAACCAGATCGATACTTTCACAGGAAGGGCGCATCAATATCGAGCTCAACATCTACATCATCCAGATCCTCCTCTTCGTCTTCACCATACTCGTCCTCATATTCTCCGCCATCTTCCTCATCACCGTCTTCATCCTCATACGGCCCTTCCGCATAGTCATCAAACGACCCGCTCAGAATTTGGTCCGCACTCACGCCCTCGCTCGTTTCCGCATACGCATCCTGCAGCAATGCACCCGTCGCATCCTGATCCTGACTTTGACCTTGTTCTGACTTTGAAGTCCTGCTGCCCCGCAAGAACGGGATCACCGTCTCTGTGAATCGACTGGCGATTTGAGGAGGGGACACTGAAAACCCAGACGACGGTGCCTTCTTCTCTACCTGGATATCGAGCGGATGGACATCCTCCGCATTCATGGTACCTGGAGGATGAGACGAGTTAAAGGAGGTCGGTGGCGAGGTCCCAAGGTTCGATGGGATGTAGGCAGAAGTCGAGGTCATGGACATGCCTCTTGCCCGTTTTCCTTGATTTCCAATACTCGATTCTGTAATTGCTGCCGCGGTTGCAGTGCCCGATGATGGACCGCTATGCTTATCAAACGGATTCACATTGGATGCCGACGACGACAATGCTGGAGAGGTCAACACAGACTGGGCTCCGTACTTCATCAGCGATGTCGAAAGTCGACGCGTCCGCTCTGCGATCTGCAGCCCTCCAGACGCAGAAACCGGAGGAGATAGCGGAGGAGTGACTGCAGCAGGATTATAGGATGAAGGAAATGGTGGGGGCGAAGAACTCGTCAACCGGGGGGAGAGCTGCGACACGAACGAGGAATTCGCGGACGGAGGTGTCTGGGGTGCCGAGTTGAATGTCGGGATCGACGGTCGCCTCTTTCCAGATGCTCCGGAAGTGAACGAGCTGGTGAAACTGCGGATCACGCCCAGGCGACTGGATTTGCTGTAAGTGTTAATGTCAACGGGCGCTTGTGGGAGCACGGGTTGGTGAGAGGGTGCCATGGGTAACTCGATCGAGGGCAAGGGTGCCTTCCAGTAGTTCCAGTCATTGAATTCTGGGGCATGACGCTTTCCTGGGAAGATCTCGTTCACAAGATCATTGAGCGCGAGGTAGCTACAAAGAGATATCGTGAAGAGCTGTGGGAATCAGTCATGGGGCATCGACGATATATAACCCTGCTTTCGTGTTTGTGTTTATGTCGGTATCGAAATACGACGCTTACGAGGATTTGTAAGAGCTGAGGAGCTCCAGCTTGACTTCGCCGCCCGAATCGATCGTGAAGATCCTAGACGAGGGGACATTGACGCTTCGGTACGAAAGCGCGTCCGTGATACGGTTTCCAAAGCCGGCATAGAACGGATTGCGGTCTCCAAACAACCTTCGGATATCGCGCAAGCAGGCCATCTTGAACTCTTCAGGCTTCCTCATAATCACCTCTCTGATAATTATTATAAAAAAATAAAGACCAGATCAACATCGTAACTGGAATCTATCGCATGCTAAAATATGCCGCTGCAGCATTTCCTTGAAAAAAAATAAAAATAAAAGATAAAGCGCTGGCTTACCTGTGGAACGCGGTCATCAATCTGTCTGGACTCATAATGACAGGTCCCTCCGGCAACTGGTAATTGTTCTGCTCCACATTCTTCAGATACTTCCTCGTATAATCCGCCTGACCAATGGCTCTCGAGGTCAAGTACAGGATATGGTACCCATTGTTGGCAATATCCGTGTACAGTTTTGCGACACCGGTATGTGTCCAGTCCTTGCCGGCCATAGTGAAGATATGTCCCAGAGCATCGGATTTGGTGATGGTGCCGTCAATATCAGAGATCACGACCTGGAAATCATGGTCCCATAAGAACAGTTTTGCAGAACAAACCGCCTTGCCCTGGTAGCTGGACGTGACCGAGAACGTCAGCGTGTTGGCGCCCTTTTTCAGGTTGAGAGACCTCTATGGAATAAACATTGCAGGATGGGGGTGGGGGTGGGGAGGAAGGTGAAGTAGAAATGGTATGAGGTGAGTTATCAGCGTGTTCTTGAATGCTACAGGCTCGACCCTTGCCACTGACGCTTGCTTGCATTAACTAAACGTACCAGCTGCTCCGAGGTCAAGCGAAGAGTTTTAGCATAACGCTTGTTACTCTTTTTTTGCATTGCTTGAGGTTGTGTCTGTTGCTGATCGTCCTCGTCTAGGACTGAATGAGTTATGGAAGTGTCGATGGGCAAGGATGTGCTACTCGATAACGCCTCTCTGGCTGGACCAGAGTATATGCCATTGCTATTTTCCTTCTCTGTGTCTTCTGCAGTCTATTAAACGTTGAGAGAGTTGAAAAGAAGTTCAAACGTGTTAGACGCAGCTTTCAAGGTCAACGACAGAGTTGGGCCGACAATCGTACCTCATGCACAGTGCTTGATCGACCAGTAGCGCTTTCAGAGTATGGAGGAGGATGGAGTGGAAGACCTTGGTCCATCGCATCTGCCTGTGAAGGAATGGCCTGAGAGCCCCTGAACCACCTTGAAATCACACCGAATCGCGTCGATGGCTCTGGAACCGCCGGCGTTCGATCGGACAGATGACGAACGTCCTTAACAGAGAGCTGGTGCAGCGTCTCGTCTGAGAGAGGTTTCCGGAAGAGCATCAGGGATGCCAGGTAGGGTCCCGCAGCCGCCCATGTGAAGTACCTACAAGAGGACAGCAACCGTTAGACATGTTAGGATCTCCTATAAGAACTCGAATAACTATAAGCAAAGCGAAAGTAGAGATCGATTACCTGTCGTTGATCAAACAGACTAGGCTCTTATTGTTGAGAAACTTGAGCGGATCCTTTGCAAAGTCGTCAAACGAGATCTGATGCGTCGCAAATAAAACCTCGCTTGCCTCCTATGCTACCCCATAAGACAGATGCATTGTCAGTTTTCCCTCTATCCTTTCCCGAAGCAAGTGTTGGGGATATGTCGTCCGCTGACAGTAACGCTCGCTTACCAGATCCTTTCCAAAGTCGTCTCCTGGACACAAGCTGATCGCAACTCGATATACAGCTCCATCAATATCCATTTCGTTCAGCACTGGCTTCGGGGCGGTCGGCGGTGGAGATGACTCCATATCGATCGACACATGTCTGTCGAGCCCGTGTACGTTCTGATCCGCATTAGCAGCGGACATGTCATCGACGCTGTCGTTCTTGACAGGTAAACTACCCCAGCCCCACGTCCACTCGGTTTCCTGTGCTGATTTTGCGCTCCGAGGTGCTTGATACTGTTTTATAAGAGAAGACAAGTGTAAGCTAAAATTGTCCCGGTCTTTGAGATACTGGGCTCCATGGATCTGGTAACGAACGTATGTACCTCCAGCTCAGTGTCACTGAGTGCATTGAGTGCAGGGTTGGACCTGGGCAGCGACTTCTTTGTCTGAACAGGTTGGTTTGTTTTATGAATAGGTCGTCGAGGATAAGTCTTATCGCCCTCGTCGCGTTTGCTGTGGTGGTTACTCGTCTGCAATGGAACGGAGGGCGGGGTGAGAACGCTACTAGGTGTCGCGCGTAATTGAGAGTCACTCGACACTGAACCGTTGATCTCTGACTGCGTATCCTTCGTGGGTATCGGCCTGATAATGGTGGCCAGTTTTTGGGATACGGACATCTTGACCTCACCTAAGAATTTGTGAGACCAGTTAGACTTATGCAACGCAACAACGCTAAACAAAGACATCCACCACAACACCGCAACTGACCTTGCTCTCCCAGGTTGGGCAACGACGACGAGCGTTTCTTTGGGTGCATGCTGGGCAAATTACGATCAGAGGGGTGCTGGATCGGACGAGCTGGTAAACGCGGGTCGGTCCTGTCGCTCTCACTCGCCGCCGCTGCATGTCCATTCATCCTATCGTGCTCCCCGCTGCTCCTCTTCTCTACATTGTGACGCGTAAGCCCCGAGAGCGAACGTGGGACTCTCGTGCGTCTCCTGCGACCTCTGCGTCTGACCTTGATCTCCCCTTGAGTTGTTGACGGCCCATCCGATTCCAGATCGCTTTCTGCAGAATCGTCTGTCTTATATCCAGTCATATCCATGATCAGTTCGTCCTTGGGCGGACTCAGCAAGTCCTTTTGCGTCATTTTGTTGGAGGAATCGCTGTTGTTCCTCAAAGTACCCTCAGAATTTACTACTGGCTGAAAGTTTTCCATGATATCGTGGGCCTTCAAGACCGGCGAGCAAGGAAGCGAGATCGAGATGGAAATACGACTCTTGAGCGTGGTACGTCCTTCATGTCTTTGTCGCCCTTGTCCGTTTTGTAGATCGGCATCCTCCAAATCATAACCATCATCAAAGGAGTCAAACTTAAGCGTCACTGGATAACCTGGTCTCTGAGCCATTTCTGATGAAGGACCTTCTTGGTCGTCCCCCTCAAACTCTGAGCTATGACCACTATGCGCACTGACATATCCATTGTCTGAAAAAGATTGCATATGCATAAATGAAATATAAGTTCCACTGTACGAACACAAGTAGCTAGTCGCTTTCATCCAAGAAGGTCGACCATTCATGGGGAGGACGCAAGCATATGTCAATTTCAGGTCACTGTGGTGTCATTTACCTAAATCCTCAGGCGGAAGTATGGCAGTCGTGGGAGTATTCCCACCCTCCTGAGCAAGGTCCAAGTAATCAATTTCTTCCTCGACCTGATCCGCCGAAGGTCCTGCCAAGGGCGAGGTGGCAAATTCCTCGGGAACGTCCAGCTCAGTTTCAAAGACAAAGAAGGCCTCACCAGCATCTCCAACCTTCATAGGAAAGTCAACCACACGGCCATTGATCGTTACCTCGACCTAAAAAATAAAACACATGCAGAGCAAGAGATAGGCTACGATCAGTCTTATCGTGATTGTTGTCGATCATAATACAACCTTTCAAAATGCCCAACAAAAATATTTCGAGGAGGGGATTTGTACCACTTTCTCCTGGGGCCGGAGGATGCTTAGTTTTCCGAACCGGACATGAAACGGCGAGCAGGCCAGATCCCCATTCGGCTGCTCCACCACGACAACATCGATGGCACCCGAGAGAGTTGCAGGATTGAGCTCACTATAGAATTTTGTGACGGAAGAGAAGAAACTGCCGACGGACTGCATCGAGGTCAAGTTTTTATATATATTTTTTTTTCCTGTATCTCTCAAGATTTCAGCACTCGTTTGATAGGAATAGACAAAAACGGTTAACTATTCAACAAAGCGAAAAAAATGAGTGAGTGGAGAGCGTTTTAGATGAGGATGAAGATATGGATCAGGAAGAGTGTTCGAGAGTGAAAAAGACAAGAAAAGAGGGGTGGAAACCCAAGGGGTGAAATTTAGACCTGAAAAACAGGAGTGGACGACGAGGCACGTTCCATGTTTGTGGCACCAACGCTCGGCCCGATCACACGCTCGGCACGCGTCTCTTCCTCCTTGCTGGCCTAGCCAGCCGCGTTTCTTTTTCTTTTTTTTTTCTTCCCATGGTCGTTCATTGTTACTGATACATTTGTTGGTTTATTTGAAAGATATTGTGCTGATGGTTATGTCCTATCTTCCCGTCTAAGCATCAATAGCATCCTTGCCGACCAGCTCCTTGCCCATCTTCTTGTCCAATCTGCAGGCTGGATTGGACTGGATCATGTCCAAATCGACCTTGTGTCCCAAAAGCTATGTCAGCGAGGAGCAGAAAATATATATATAAAAGATACAAAGAATGATGAGTATGCAACGACAAGTTCCTGAACCTGACAAGTCGTGAACTGCAGAAAAGAAGACCAACGACTTACCTCACGGATGTTGTCCAAGCCGTACTTGATCATAGTAGGACGCTCCAATCCAAGACCCCAGGCAATGACACGGACATCAGGGTCCAATCCCATGGCCTCCAACATCTCGGGACGGAACATGCCCGAGTTTCCAAGCTCGACCCACTTTTCAAGACCAGGGTGCCATGAGAAGATCTCCATACTTGGCTCAGTATAGGGGTTGAAAGCGGGCTTGAACTTGATATTGGGCACTCCCATCTTCTCGAAAAAGACTTCCATGAATCCAATCAGGTCTCCCAAGGTCAGGTTCTTATCTGCGATAACACCCTCGACCTGGTGGAACTCTGCCAAGTGCGTTGCATCCACAGTCTCGTTACGGTAGACACGATCAATCGAGAAGAACTTTGCGGGCTTGAAGACTCCATTGGCCTTAGTTTCCTGAGCAAGGCGGTAGAGCATGTTGGAAGAGACCGATGTTGTGTGCGTGCGAAGAAGCAATTTTTCTGCCTCCTCGATCTTCCAGTCATATCCATATCCAATGGAGCCGTATCCTCCATGAGAGTGAACCTCCTTGACACGGTTGACATAGTCCATATCCTTGAAGTTGGAAGAGGTGGCGGGATCTATTTATGTAAAATGAATCCTGTTAGCTGTGACCTAGAGTGGTTGCAAATCCCCAAATAAAAAAAAGGCATCGGTTTTATGTAGTACCGAGAAGGAAGAAAGTGTCGTGGGCATCACGAGCAGGGTGTTGCTGAGGCTGGAAGAGAGCATCGAAGTTCCAGAACGAGGACTCGACGTACTTGTTGGTGGGCATCTCTTCGAAGCTAATTGTAAAGTGAACAAAGTAGGCATCAGTAACTGCTGTCTAAAGCTGCCGTTGTTTCTCTGCGACAAAAAATAAATAAATCAATCCTATCATCCTGAACCTCAGCACATACCCGAGCTCGAAGAAAATCTTGCGGAACTCCTCGCGGACCTTCATCAGAGGGTGGAGATGACCTCCCTCAGGTGGGTTTCCTGCAAAGTTGTATTTCTTGAAAGTTTGGGTCTTCCATGATCCGTCAGCCAACATCTCAGCGGTCAAATCTGTGGCCTGCTTCTCGATCGTCAGAGAGAACTTGGGTCCCTTCGAAACACTGTACGAGATCAGCTTACTATTTCAAAGGATGAATGCCGATTATTCATTAGCTGTGCGTTGTTAATGCCATTCCATATCATCCTGCATAGAGTCGAATTGCAACATGACCAGGTATCCTCGACTTGACCACTTACACCTTCTCGACGTGCTTACGGGACTGGAGGTCCTTCAAGGTCGCTGGGTTGGAGTGAGTACCGGTCTTGCGGACCTCAAGGGCGTCTATTTGCGTCTGATCAACAATGCTATCAACCTAGCATGAAGAGCGGACAAAGAGAGAAAAAAAATCAGTCTCGATAACAGAATTTCAATACCATCGAGCGAAATGATGTTGGATCGGCCCATTACCTCGCGAACCAGCTTGTCACCATCCTTCT
The DNA here is from genome assembly GCF_025024155.1 of Gamsiella multidivaricata. NCBI lineage: Eukaryota > Fungi > Mortierellomycota > Mortierellomycetes > Mortierellales > Mortierellaceae > Gamsiella > Gamsiella multidivaricata. The sequence goes on from NW_026251764.1 coordinate 193,754, forward strand.
TGATCCACTTGTTCTTGAAGGCCTTGCCCTGACCGATCTTTGCGGAGGCTCCCAGCAGCTTCTACAAAGTTTACATTTGTCCAATCGATACGCCGTGTTAGCGCGCCAATTCATCCTTGATCAAACACTTAGAGATAAGCAGTCTTGGTATCAATTGCCACGACCCATTGTTGAATATCCATTGCTTACAGCAAGCTCGGCGATAGCAATTCCTTTCTCGGCATCGACGGCATTGAAGACCTTGGCTTCGTGGCTTCCAGAGTCGGCAATTTCGTTACCCTCGGCAGTCAGGGTATAGTGGTCCTTTTCGATAGTGGTGTAGGCGATCATCTAGCAAATTGAAAGACAACAGCCGATATCCCCGTCAATTCTCATTTCTAGAACACGAATGTGCGCTGTTGGATCGTAAGGGGAAGCAAGTCCGCGTAAGAAGAAGAAGAAGAAGAAGGCAGCTTTACCTCCTTGCTGGCAAGCGAGTTGAGGACACCGACAACCGCCAAGTAGGGGATAGATGAACCATCGGCGGCCTTGAGTGAATCCGTGTTCTCAATGGAGCCCTGCTGGTCGAGGGTGGTGAGAATGAGCGCCTGGATGTCCTCAGAGGATGCCATTGTTACTGCGGTCGAGTTGGCGAGTAAGTGATGATGAACATGTAGGGAAGGGTACTCGTCTTTTTGTCTTGTTTACAGAAGTGACTCGTCCTACGGCATGCTTTGACACTAGCCAATCAAAGGAGGTGACTCAGAGAGGATCGCTTCTGTATACCAAAGCGATACGGACCCTTCTGGTGCTGTGCTCCCCCTCTCCCCTCCCTCTCCTTCCATTCGGACAGGCCTAGCAATCGACAGAGCTGGGATAAATGTCTTTGAGCGTCCGCTATTCCTTGAAGCAGCCCCATCGACGGTGTCAGTTAGGATACGCAAGTCGAGAGTCGTAGCATACGCAATTGATCGAATAAAACGCTTTTGCTACCAATTTTGCCCTAGCAACTCATCACGCTGGGTTTTCAACGCGTTGTCATAGTAATATGCTCGGAAAGCATCATGTAAGGGAAGACAATGTATGGTAACAGCAAGATCACATAAGAGCTAGATCTTCTTCCCTTATGGAAGGGGCGGTGTGCATGAGAACATAAGAGAAGATCCCAGTAAGGATCTATTGCTCCTTCTGTACTAGTCTGGATCAAGCGAGGACGCGCCTGCCACTGATTTGTTCGAGCTGCAGCGGGGTTGCCCTACACACATTTTTACATTGAGTGTAGACTATACACATGAGACGCGCTCCACTTGTCAAAAACAGGTACATGTGTGCAAACTAGTCGAATTGGACGGGCAGGACGGGGTGTGTGTGCGGGGAATGCACTTTATTTCGAAGAGGTTGCCGTGAGAAAACATCAGGCACCACAGCAGACGACCAAATGTGGTCTATCTCGTAGCCGAATACCCGTGAATGCCCGATGAGAAAGACGGGCTGGATGAAAAAAAAAAAAAAAAAGTAAAATAAACAAGAGCTGGTGGAGTGTCTATCGCGAGAGAGTCGTTGTAGGGGTCTGATCTGGCAGCAACTGCTAAAGTGATGCGCATGGGGGTCTGTCCCACCACCGTCGGCCCGCAGAAAGACAACGACGACGACGACGACGACGGATCGGCGGGGTCGGACGATAGTCGTCCGCCCGAATGGCGGGGTTGCCCAATCAAAACGAGTCCGACATATGACAAAATCAATTTCGTGGGCTTCGCTCAATTCAGGTCGACATTGCCCTGGATCCGAGAGGCAGAGTCGGCCTCGACAAATTCTCTCTTTTCTTCCCTCTCTTTTGCTTTCGCTCTTTCTTTCTTTTCTTTTCTTTCTCTCCCCTTTCCCTCCCCCACAGCCCCCCCGTCCTCCCCACGTCGCTTCTTTTTTTTTATTACCCCTCTCCACTCTACCTTTTAATCAACCAGCCATGTCTGATTTCGCCGAGACCGAGCCCATCCAGAAGATCGCCCCCCAGACCTCTGCTGTCAAGTCCTTCTTGTCCGGAGGATTCGGTGGTATTGCTGCTGTCCTCGTTGGCCACCCCTTCGACCTGGCCAAGGTAATAACAACACTCGAACGCACAGAGAATCAGCTGGAAGCATGGACATTGGATATCAAGTCGACAGCAGGAGCCTTAACTCGCCATCGAAAGCAGGCGCAAAATGAGGACACGACGCAATGGAGACCGCTTATCGACGAATAGGCAAGAGGGATAGACTCGGCATCTGCCTCGCGAGCCTTGACTAGGATGCAAAGACTACAACAGACCGAGACTCTGGGGGCGTTGTCGCGACAACAAAATACATCCTCTCTGAAATGAAGGATCTTTTACTTTTTTTAAAAGATGGATCATTCAGCAATTACTAACATTCGTTCTATATGATCCAATGCAAACAGGTCCGCATCCAGACCAGCGCCAATGGCACCTACACTGGTACCCTTGATGTGTTCAAGAAGACCTTGAAGGCTGATGGTTTCCGCGGTCTGTACCGCGGCATGGCCACCCCTCTCGTCGGAGTGACGCCCATCTTCGCAGTCTCTTTCTGGGCCTACGATCTGGGCAAGAAGATTGTGTACGCAGCCACCCCTAGCCGCGCAAGCCAAGACCTGACCATTCCCGAGCTTGCCTTTGCCGGTTTCTTCTCTGCTGTCCCTACCACCCTTTTGATGTCCCCCAGCGAGCGCATCAAGGTCGTTCTTCAGGTAAGCGAAGCATCAGGAGGCAGGAGAACGGAAAGATCAATTTTGTGTTTGTCTCTCTCACGTGTGTCCGGGGGCGAACTTTTTTTTTTCTTGCCCCGTTCCTTTTTTGTACAAGCGATTCTCGGATCATAACTCTTTTCAACTATCTCATCTACGGCTCTGAGGACTTTGTATAACTGACCGCTTTTTTTATATATATATATATATTCACTTTAAACCAAACAGACCCAGGGCTCGGGTGCCAACAAGCTGTACAATGGACCCGTTGATGTCGTCCGTGCCTTGTACAAGGAGGGCGGTCTTGCCTCCATCTTCCGTGGAACTGGTGCCACTCTCCTTCGCGACGGTCCTGGATCTGCCGCCTACTTTGTTGCCTACGAGTTGATCAAGAAGGGCCTCACCCCTGCCGGTGGCGATGCCTCGGACTTGAACCTTCTTACTGTTCTGTTTGCTGGTGGTACGTGAAAAACATTTTTTTTTTTTCTCTCTCCTGCTATGCTTGTGGAATGGCAGAAAATAACAGGTTTGATACGCTCTTGTTTGTGAACGCGTTTTGTAGGTATGGCTGGTGTTGCCATGTGGACCATTGCTATTCCCCCAGATGTGCTCAAGTCCCGTCTCCAGTCCGCCCCTGCTGGTACCTACAAGGGAACTGGTGATGTCCTCCGCATCCTTTTGAAGACCGAGGGTCCCCAGGCCCTGTTCAAGGGTCTTGGACCTGCCATGCTCCGTGCCTTCCCTGCCAACGCTGCGTAAGTTCCTCCATTGTTTGCATACAACCTAGCCTTTCTCTGCGATGACTCTCTTTGTTGAACAACTGCTAATGGTCGGTGATGCTTTTATCTTGTCTTTCATATCCATTTAATAGCTGCTTCCTCGGAGTCGAGTACAGTCTGCGTGCCATGAACATGGTCTGGTAAAAGATTTGATTCTTTGCCGCAAGCTTATTCTCATGGGTGGATCATTTTGTCACCGCGTATCCATTATCCGTCCTCCCTCCCTCCCCTCTCCTCTTCTGTTTCCCTCTTTGAGAGAAAGAAAGACCGTGCCGACATAGAACGATATTTCCTCCTTGTAACATAAAAAATCCGATATGAAAAGTGATGAGCTAGAAAATACTGAGAGGGAGAACGAGAGAGAGATTGTGGTCCTGCTGAACGACCGATACGGAGACGATAACGACAGCACGACTGTAGCACGGCATTTAAATTGCGGCCTAATGCTGCGTTTTGTTTACTTGTTTTGATTTGTTTGTTCGTACAACTTGATTGCTTTTCTTCCACACTGCTTGGAAGGCTAGTGGACAGAGTGCAGCCATTGGGGGCGTGAGAGGTACTTGTATGAATGTGTGTGCAAGCGCATTCAAGGAGGCCAGCTAGCCCTGAGCTGCCAATTGAGGCGATTGTATGTATCTGTAGAGTCTGTGGAGTACAGAGTGCCTCCTGTTGTGATGGGGAAGGGTGCGAATGGATAGATGGATGGAGTGCATGCATAGCCCACAATAAAATGGTCGACATTTACATTTACCCATATGCCATAGACGTTTCTGGCAACAGAAGGAAAAAACGTTTAGGGCTCTTTTTTTTTTTTTTTTTTTTTTTATCGACAATGGGGCTCTTTGCGAGCTATGTTCGGAGTAAGTGGTGTGTGTAAAAGAGTGCGGCTGAAGGAAAAATAAATATAAAAAAAAAGTGGGTGGTGGCCCCACAGGTGTCGCGGTATGTGTGTGTGTGTGAAAAGATGCAGTGCAGCTGTTGACTGAGGAAAGAGACGCGCAAATGAAAAATGAAGAGACTAATGATGACACGACGATGGAATATATCACACTCCGCCCTTTGTCCATTCTTTTGCTCTTTTTCTCTTTTCCTCACTTCACTTCACTTCTCGACCTCTCGCCCTCTTCCACTCCCTCCCACTCCCTCCTTCACTCCCTCCTTCACTCCCTCCTTCGCCGTTCTTATTCATTACTTCACTGCGTACACACACACATACACGCACACGCACACACACACACACACACACACCTATTTTCTTCCTCTCTCTCTCTCTCTCTCTCTCTCTCTCTCTCTCTCTCTCTCTCTCTCCCTCTCTTCATAGTACAGTGTATGTACTCCTTTGCATCCTCATACATTCTCCATCTCCATCTTAAAGGTACGCAGACACCATCCACCCATCGCCCCTACGCTCCTTCCTCGCCACCATACCACGCCCAGTCCACACTGTCCCATGGGCTCAACTCTAAACCTGCCCTGTGCATAGACCCTCTTTTCCCTCAATCGCCCTCTCTCCCTCTCTCTCCTGGGACTCGATATGAACAACGAAGAAGAAGAGCTCCCTTCCTCTCCATCTCCTCTTGCCTTCCTTTCTCTGACCCCTCTTCCTCTTCTACTCAACGGCTCGCTTGCTGTAAGGGCATTCAGCCGGCTCTGGAGGGACATCCTCACTCCCGTTATTGCTCAATTGCTAACGCTTCTCTATATTTCCCTTTTGCCCATTACCCATTGTCCATGGCGCATGTTTGTTGTACTTTCTAGGGAGAACACAACAACGCCATTCCTAGCCCCTATTTCTCCTCTTCTCTTTCTCTTCTCTCTTCTTCTCTTTCCCCTTCTCTTTTCTTTTCTCGGCAACGCATTCATCTTGGAATCTCTTTTCTCTCCTCTTTTATCTAATTGAAATTAGCATTTTGCATTTACACACAAGGATCTCACACACCAAACACATCTAGTATTATCTAGCCCTCCAAACACACCAAAACAAACGACCAACAGCAACGAACAGACTACATCACATTTCACTCCCCTGTCCCCCCTCTCTTCTACATTCTTCACGAACACTTCAATATAGTCCATTTCAATTTGACTCTGTCACAAAGCTTCTCTCAGCCCTAGCCTTAATCTTTGCCCTTGTAGCCCCTTGAAGAACCTACAGCTGACAGCCATGCCAACAGAAATGCGTCTGCAACGACAGCTGGAACACAACAAGCGACTTCGCGAACAATACGAACTCGAGCGTATTTCCGTATCACAAGCCAGCTCTTTGTAAGTGTATCTCTCTATACATCAAAGTTTTTTTTTGATTCTTTTGATTCTCTTTTTTTTTTTTTTTGTTATGTAAAGTACCTCACCCATGTTGGGCGCATGAATGCATGCACTTTGTGCATGTTCATTCATGCAAATAAAAGAAAAAAGGGAAAGAGCTGCGGAGCATTGAGAACAAAGCGGCATGTGCACCGAGCATCATCACAGAAAGATGGACTGGAAATAGGGATGTGGTTCTTGGTCCAAGGGTGCTGGACGGATCTTGAAATAGAACGGGTGCATGCATTGGTTGCACTAAAGCATTTGAGGGGCGCAACTACTCTCTTTCTTTCTGTCTCGTTCTCTCGTATTTCTTCAAATACCCGGTTGGAACATCGGCAGCACTCAAAGGGGGACCCCGATTGTTCTTCATGGTGCTTTGCCATTGATTTGACCCCCCTGAATGAAAGTGGGGGGAAGGAGGGAGGGGGGAGGGGGTAAGAAGACGGATCGGGAGTCCCCAACCAACAAGAAGCTGTTTGGTACTAAATTGGGTTGTGCCTCGACTCCACATTAGTCGAGTGTTTTTTTTGTTCATCATTTGCTTCTCTCCTCCCCTAAAAGCGTTTCAACTCAGGTTCTAACCCTTTTTTCGCTCCTCAGCTCGTCGTTGCACCATCCATTTCTCTGCCATCGTATGCCAAAAAAAAAAAAAAAAAAAAAAAAAAAAGGCACTCTCGCTTCTGAGCTCCTTAAAAACTCTTTATACTTTGATGGTCAATGCTCAATCCACCTGTATGCTAAATTCGCAAAACCCTAACATTTATCTTTCATTTATCATTTATCGTTTATCATTTATCGTTTACCGTTGCGGTCGTTGCATGTGTATTTGTTTCTGGTGTGTGTCCAAATAGGCTTATCAAGTACTGCATGGACACCCGAGACGTCTTTGTAACGCAGGTCTGGGGCGACCTCGATAAGCATGAGGATCCCTTCATGGCCCAACCCAAAGGATGCTGTGCCATTATGTAGGAAGAAAGAAAGAAGGACAAAGACAAAGACAAAGCTCCACCATGCACTGGGACAGATCAAACCACTGTCTCAACAAAACAACAACGACGACGACGAAATCATCAAAGAACAGACGAAACAACAGGAACGCCGGACGTACCCTACAACCGCCTATTCAGCCAACCCACACGATGCATCGACCTTCTTTACTGGAGTCTTTTTCAGGAACTCAGGAGACCAAAACAAAAAAAAAAAAAACGAAAACGAAAACGAAAAACTGCACCAGAATGCTGTTCTCCTTTTCGTTTTTTTCCGATGTTACCGAGCTCTACCATCGCCATCCCTTCACCCACTCCGCCCATTCATATTTTGACAGGATTTAAAAAAAAAAAAAAAAAAAAAAAAAAAAGATATGTACATAATAATAAACATAATAAATATAATAACATAGTAGTAATTAGTTGGCTGTGCTCCCTTGGGGGGATATGGATACTAACGGGGATCCAACAACATTCATGCAGGAGCTAATTGCACCTTTGGGGGGAGGGAGGGGTTTTTTGTTTACAAGCTTCTTTTTTAGTTTTTTTTGCTCCCACTCATTTTGTAGTAAAAAAAAAAAAAAAAAGAGGGCGCAAGATGGGATGGGACTCGACTACACACACATATTTATCTACAATGTAGACTACTACAGTCTACTATAGTCTACGATAGTCTACTAGACTATACAAATTCATATTTCTGGGCTGGCTCACTTTGCAAAGACCGGGGACGCCAACGCAGACGAAGAGGCCAACGCCTTCTCCTCACAGATCTCACTCAACCGCTCCATCTCTGCCTGGTCCACGGCCTCGATCGCCATCAGCTGTTCCCACACCTCCGCATCCTTCACAAACGGGTACCGATTCGCCATCGCCCGGAACGTCAGGATCCGCTTGATGATCGTCGCGATCGTCCGGTGCTTGTGCATGTTCACCATCCATGGCTGCTGCTGCTGCTGCTGCCGCTGCTGCTGCCCGCATTCCTTCGACGACATGGATGATCCGCTCATAGGACCCGGATATAGATATGAATTTGAATTTGAATTTGAATATGAGCATAAAGTCGGCTCTATTGGTGGTGAAAATGTCGTATCCAATGCACCGCTGTGGCTCTGTGGAGGGAGCGCGCTATCTGTTGTTACCGTCGTTGTCACAAAGGGGACCTTGGGCTCAACATACGACGGTAGCTCGGTATTATAAAGAAGATCTGAGAGATACACTCCCAGGAACGGAATGCACCCTCCATTCGGTTGCTGCTGTTCCTGTTGTTGTTGTTGTTGTTGTTGTTGTTGTTGCTGTTGCTGCTGCTGTTGCTGTTGCTGCTGTTGTTGTTGCTGTTGTTGTTGCTGTTGTAGTTGATGTTGATGTTGATGTTGATGTTGATGTTGATGTTGATGTTGATGTTGATGTTGCTGATGTTGTTGTTGCGGTTGCTGCTGAAGATACCCTCCGGTTTTGTTACTCTCCTTATCTTTCTCAGCTGCATTAAAATACTGTGGCCCATACAAGAGCGATTGGCGATCCCTCTCCTTGTCGTTATCCTTGTCCTTGGTCAAAGACGACACCAGCGACGGGAAGCCCGACCCAGATGTTGGCTTCTGCTGTCCAGATGAGCTCGAAACCAGCTGTCCAGAACTCTTGCCGACCGACGAAGAGCGATTGTGAGAGACATGACGAGGGTGTGGATACATCGATCCAACCTGCGAGTGCCTCTCCTTGTCTTTGTCCTTGTCCTTGCCAGCCATTTTACTGAACAAGTTAACCCCAACGCCACCCATCAAATTCCCTCCTTGCTTGCCGCTGCTGTTGCTGTTGCCGTTGCCGTTGCCGCTACCATTGCTGCTGAAGGAAGGAGGGACCAAGGTCGAGAGAGATCCCTCTTGACCTGCCACACCGGCTCCGGAGGCGCCACCCCACTCATCCGCAATGTTCTTCATCGCACTCCGGAGATGCTTCCAATTATGGAACATCGATGTGAACTCCTTGAGATCCTGCATGATCCTCACCTCTTGCGGCCGTACCCGCGCCCACGTCTGGCTCAGTCGAGAAACCTCATGTGCCTGCAACGCAAGCATGATCTGCGTGACGGAGCTGAAATTAGAGTAGCTGTAGCAAGTCTTATAATGCGGAAAAAGAAAAACAAAGAAAAAAGAGTAGGCGGGTTGCGCCCAAACCCTTGTCAATGTCGGTCGCACAGACGGAGCCTTGAATACAACAGGAATATGTATAGCAATAAATACAGATGAAACAAAGAGACATACTTGTGCGACCCTGATGAACTTCTCGACCACCTTGACTCGTAGCTCCAGGTCCGTCGTCTTCAAGATCTCGGATTGTACCCAACGGCATGTCTATCAATATATCAATCGTTCATCGTTATGGAATTAAGCATGTGGTGGATCAAGAAATAAATGCGGCCATAACCAGTACATCCCCCCCCCTCCCTCCCTCACTCTCATTCTCTCCTACCAAGTTGAATCGATCCACGAGCTGGGCCACGCTCGGACTATCCTTCGTATGACTCCGTTGTGGGAACCGCTGCATATGGGTCCTTGCAGTCTGAGAGCGGCCGAGTGGCCATGGACTCGCAGGCCTTCGAGGAACGGGTGCCGTAGACGGTGCTTCCTCTTGACTCTCTTCCACCACGCTACCTTCAGCAGCAGGTCGCAGAGTCCCATCATCACCGCCAGCAGCTGCATCTTCCACTGCAGTATCATCAAAGGACTCGGGTGACCTTTTCTTCCAGCCCGCATTGACTAGCTCGTACCATGGGATCTGGTTCAGGTACTCGCGTTCGATCAAACACAGCTGCTGAGCGATATGCTCAGACCGGTGCCGGAGGACGATCGAAGGTGGTGGACGTGGAGCCTCTCTTGATGACGAGATAATGCTATGGAAGCGCGGGTTCATTGGGCTACGCTGTTGGTTATAGCTGTCCTCGTGGGATTGATGGCCGTAGTGCCCACCCTGACTCGTATGGTATGGCAGCGAGTGGAACCGATGTGCTCCTCCTCGAGAAGCAGGGCTCGATTTCGGGGTGGGTTTGAATAGCGTTGTCGCGGTCTCGGGATCCGCCATGTAGAGCAAATGCGGATCAGAGTTGGACCTTGTCTGACCAGCAGAATGCTGGCTTGAGATAAAGGCCGAGCTATCCAGAGGGCGGGGCCTTGGGCCCACAGGCCGCGTAGGTGCTTGAAGTGGAACGCGTGGGGTCGGGCGCCAAACGGTCTGGCCCTGGCTATCCTGACTGGTCATCATCCGCAGCTGCCGCTGTGTTTCCCGAAGAGCAGCAGCATACTCTGCACCCTCCAGTAGCGTCATTGAGCCCGGAGCTGCTCCAGTTGTCTCTTGAATGGACCTCCTTTCCTTGGCCTGTGAAGTCGACCAGCCGCTCAGGTTATGGACCTCAGCTGAATGTCGCCGCTGTTGTGGGTAGCCCTGTAAAGCATCTTCGCTCTGGCGATGTTGTAGATAGTGGTGATGGTAGTAATAGTGCATAATCGGTAAGGTTCGGCGGTGCGGGTGCTGAGCAAGCTTGCGGCTTCGGCGAACATTCATTCCTAGATTTGCACTGTTGCCTTCATTCTCACGCGACTCCTGCTGGGCCCCGTGAACGTTGATCGCTTTGTCGGCCCTATCCTCTTCGAGGCTATCTCGGATGGGGTCGGTACTCCCTCGACGCATTCCGTGTTTTTGCATTCCCTTGGACGCGTCACTGGTTGACTCGGGTGTAGCGGCTGTTGCTGTTTGGTTCCTGTGCAGGCGCTCCATAAACCGATCCACATTCCCAGCCTCATTAACTTTGATGACCTGGCTTGGTGGCAAGTGTCCCTGCGTGAGTACGGCTCCAAAGACGGAAGAGTTTGTTGAAGAATGGGTCATCCACGACGCGCGATGGTCGCGCTTCTGTGCAGTTCTCCGGAGTTCTCGACCGCTCGGCGGTGCTGTTGTGCATAGAACATTCAAGCGGTCCTCCCCGTCGTTTTTCTTTTCTCCCTCTTCATAGTCAACAGCCTCTCGATTCTGTTCGAGCACCTCTCTCGCGGCGAAAAACTCCTCCAAAGTCATGCCAAGTCGCTTCTGTCCATTTGAGGTCGATTGACGAGGCTTGACAGCCTCATCCAGCATAACGAGCCCAGACTCTCCAATAGGTCGCGTACCATACGATGATGACCCTGTGTCCTGCTGCCGTAGGTACTGTTCACTCTGACGTCTCTGTGGAAGCACTCGAGGATCAACTCTGCTGGCCCTGTCCCACATTGGTATCTGCTCGTTGTTCGTGTTCGTCACTTCCAGCTGTGAGTCCCCGTCGTCGCTGGACCATTCGCTGGATCCGATACTACGGTAATGGCTCTGGTCCATGTTTTGCTGCTGCTGCTCATCGCGCCACAATCGGCACCCATCTACCGACGAGACAACACTCTTGGATGCCGTGTTGGAATTGAAAGCGGTCGATGGTTGCGATGCACTGGAGTTACTATGGTACACCCTGTCCTCGTTCGCACCTCCCCGGGATGGGCTATATATTTCCCCTCCGACTCCACCTGCAGTTAAAGACCGTGAGGAAGCGGAAGATGTCGACTGATGTCGAAGATCCTGGATCGGCTGAGATGATTTTGGCAGAAAGACCCGCTTGACCTTTGATAACTGTTCCACTGTCGTCGCCATATATTGAGAAAACGTCTTCTTCCTCTCTACCGACGTGAGCGCACGTGGGGGTGGGTTGATATAGGGCTCCAGGGGATGTGGTGAACCCGGTGGCGAGAATGCAAAGGGCGAGGATGAGTCGAAGGATGCATCAACATAAGACAGTGGCCTTGGCTGTGACCGTGTGTCATAAGCCCGGGGTACGGTGTGGCTCCGATGATGGTATGGTACATGGTCTGAGGCGCTTGGCGAGTGCAAGTTATTAGGATGGTTTCTGGGGGACGTGGCCATGACGAGTTCGGAACAACTATCGTATAGTCCCTGTGATAACTCGTCCGGGTATGCTTGCACTTTCTTCGACAATGAAGAACCGTACGAGAACGCAGGCGAGGGGAGATGGCTACTGCTAGATAGGGACTCGCCTGCATTCTGATCATCTTCCAGGCTGTTGTCTTCGAAACTAGTATCTTCGGTCTCCCCATTTGATATCTCATCCTGGGCATACCGCTCTCCTGTGTGGATCGTATAGCTTTCTTCCTCCTCGTACATGTCGTCTTCGCTGTGGCTGTCGTCTGAAGAAAGGGCGAGCTCTTGGTCGGTGGTGTCGTCTCCCGATAACCTATCGTTGCCGCTCGGATCGGGTCGATCATCTGGTCCAAATACTGATTCCTGAAATCGAGTCTGCTTGGTGCCACTGGTTTCGGCACTTGATCGCTTACTCGATGCAGCCATGGTCTGCGCCCATTCTGCTGTATGTTGGTAAATAAATGGCGAGTGTTAATAAGGAGTATAACCATGATGCAGCGTCTTGGTTTTCCATGCGCACCAACTGTTTGGGCGTACCAAGGTTCAGGGATCGTCGATGGTAGCTAGGAGGATGAGAAGATTCCTCGGCTCGTCTCGTAGCGGGGCCCTCCAAGGCCTTCTGGGACATCTCGCGACAATGGACCTTCTTCTTGAGCTGAAACAGCCTCCGCAACTCTTTGACGATTCTCTGGTCCCGGACACTCGAAGAGACGATTGGATGATCGGCCAAGGACTTTAAGCTTTGGACAAGAGTGCGACGCAGGTATTTACAGGCCATGAAATCGTATTCGAAATAATTGAGAAGCCAGTGTCGCATGGTAACAAACGTGCGCACTCGCACAATCTGTCGCTGAGGCGTGTCCTCAGTCAGGGCCCAGTGGAAGCGAGCCAAGAGCAACTTCAGTAAGGCGAGCGGCGAAATAAAGAGCCGATAGATAAGGAAAAAGTCTGTGAGGAAGGTGTAGTCTACAGTTAGCAAATACAATAAAAGACCAGAATGGTTAGCAAAAAACAATAAACCCCCTCTCCCTCCCCCCCTCGGTGTCAAGTATACAGATCATTTCATGTTCGTGTAAGTCTTTAATGTCCAAAAAAAATGAGTAAAGGAATACGTACCAATGTCGCTTGTGAGTTTCTCGACCAGTTTTTCAACAGTAGCGGCCATGATAACACGATCCTCTGAGGAGCCGTAGGACGTGGTCGAGTTAGCGACAATCGTGTTCATTGATGTGCTCTTGGAGGACGAATGGACTCCCGCGCTGACAGGGCGGATGATAGAAATTGACCCGCTCAATTTCTCGAGCGGTTTGACAAAACTGGGCGAAATTGAAAAGCTCGGGCCGGGGGTACTATCAGAAGAGGGAGCAGTGGGCTTCGATCCTTCATGTGCGTTTGCCTCGCTCGGTTTCTGTGCATGAGCTCTTTCGTTCTCGAACGAGTCTCTCCCTTTATCCCTCCCTTTAAATGCATCTCCTGCAGACCATCGTTTGACTGGAGCAGAGGGCTCAGATGAAGGCAGATTTTGCGTGCTTTGACTGCTCGTTGCAGAGGCTGAATTTCCTCCAATACGACTTCCCTGCGGCGGTGCTGAAATAGAGTCGGCCGGATGGGTGGATACTGCTCCTGCATTTCCGTCGGATGGTGTGCTCCAAATAATATAGGCCTCGTTGACGTCTGATTGGATCTGATCAAAGATAGCTGGGTTATAGTTAGGGATGTTCTCCTTGTCGTTTTGTCCGCTGGGAAGTTGATGGATCTCTGAGCTGACAGCGCAGGAGCTATCTGGCGTTTGGTCCTGTCGAATTGTACTGAAGCTCGTAGTAGCATCCTGGTTATGGGTATTGGTGGACGCGTTTCCGTTGCAACTGTCCATGTCCTCTATACTGCGGGTCCGCATCTTATCAAAGGTCAGCCCGATTTCTGAAAAAGATGGGATGGGCGGGAGGATCCAAGATGGGCTTACATATTCGCTTGGGGATGATGCTACAGTTGATGGAGGACAGGCAGAGTCGTATCCCGCAGCATATGGGTCTCTGTATGCGTCATTAGCGTTGTCGTTGCCTGGACCCTCGCTCCACGTATTGCTGTCGTGTTCACCACTATTGTCGTTCCCTTCTTCAGTGTCGTCTCCGTTGCCGCTGTTGTTGGCAGCAGCATCATGAGCGAGTTGAACATCTGCCTCTGAGTCAAGGGCAATCTCGGGATAGGAGGTAGAAATGCAAGCTGTCGATGTGGTTCTTGTGGCACTTGAGGTAATAGGCGTTGTCTTTAGGGGCGGTAGAGATGGTGATTTGCGGGAATGTAATTCCTTGGAGGAGAGGGCCGATGGGAAGACAATTCTCAGTTGTGCAACAGAGATTTCGTCGTCGACTACCTCGGTTTGACCAATGTGGCAACTGGCATTAGGCAGATCTGCGCTTGGGCACTCGGGTGAGCTGTTATCTAGGTCATTCCTCGAACCATTGGTGTTGACACTTTGTAGATATATGTTCTGTGCTGTCAACGTTAATGGTGTAGCTGCCAATGTAGCGACGGCTGGAATATCGACAGGCACAAGAGACGTGTCCAACAACATTGATGGTTGTTGAGAAGGAATGTCAGCGCTTTGTCTGGTACTTGTTCCTGGCATGGTCTCCATGATGGTTGTTGGCGTAGTTTCTGTTGTTTCTGACACTCCAGTCGGTGCTGTAGGTGCGAATGGTCTTGCGAACAGCTCCACTGTAGCGGTTGAGGAAAGTGTCGCGGCGTAAAGTGATACGGGAGGATGTTCAGGCTGGGTGATGTCGGACGTTACGACACTTGATGGAGCCGAGAACGGTACGTCCGTAGTTGGCTGGGCACTCAGTGTGGTCGTATCTATCTGTGTCCCTGTTCCCGCGGCTCCTGCACGAACTGATTCCTGAGACATTGGCAGGCTATGTGCATGAGAGATGCAGCGTACATTCAGAGCAAAGTTGGTGCAGGGGGCACACAGACGCAGAGATACAAGAGAGGAAGAATCGAGACCAGTTCAAGAGAGGCAAAGATGGAAACCTGTCATTTTTCATTGTTGTGAATGCAGCATCGGGAAAGACAAGAAAAAAAATGGACAGGGACCACAAAATAGAATTATATAAAAAAGTGAGGGGAGAGAGGAGAATGAAATAAACAGCACCATCCCGGAAGGCCAGGTGCGAGAGAGAGAGAAGAGGAATGAGAAAGAAAGCGGATGGGGAGAGATACAAGGAGGAGATTGTACAGCTGCAAGTATACCATTGACGGTAGTCTATCATCCACCTAGACCGCTCTGTTCATGGTCCATCTGCAAAAGAATAGGGTATCCGGATCGTGTGCTTTACCTTGTGGCTGGATGCCTTCCTTTGGCCTCGCAGGACTCGGGAATGAGTGTGTTGGTGGGCAGAGACGCAATTGAGTGCATTTGGATATAGAGGTTTCAGGCTGCTGTCCGCACTATAACTGTTACTGCCTCGCTTGCGCGCTGCCTCTTACTCCTTACAAATATGACAAAAAAAAGTACGCGTCAGGTCGCTGGTACCAAAATTGAACGCGATTTTGATTGACGGAAATAACACATTGGAAATAACACGGACGATATAAGAAGGATAATATGCACTGAGGTGGACAAAGGGCAGACGCGTTTTGGATGCAAAGTATGAATAGGGGGAGTGATGGCGAGGATTTTTGACAAGACGGAAAGGGCAGAAGACTCCATTGGGGATAGTGTTTCTGAGTTCCTATCGTTCAAAGACAGGAAATGCGTGCGAGGGTGTTACGTTGGTGTGTACCTGGAAATGGCTGCAGTGTCAGCGAGCGAGACGCAGGGAGAAGGAATGAGTGGGGAGGAGATAAGGAGGGGGAAGAATCGTTGAGTGTTGAAAAGGGACAGGGGGAGGGTATGTGGTTGTGTGTGAGTATGAGATGTGAATATGTGAGGGTGTGAGGGTGTGAATAGGGTTCCTGAGTCCTTCTTTCCGTTTGGGCAGGTTCTATTTCAGTGCTACCTTCATACAATACGATTTAAAATTTCAGGTATGCTTCGAGGGTAGGTGTCAAAAAAAAAGCAATGGGTCATGAAAGGAGGAGCAGGGTATTCTCTATGCAATGAAGATGTCAATGAAGAATGAGAGAGAAGGAAGGCTTGATGCAAAAGGAGGGGACACGATGCTGGTGATGGTACTGGTGATGGGGGAAATGAGCGAATGGGGTCATTCGATTGCAGCGCCTTTTTCCTTCTTTCTCACTGTCATGTTTGTGTTCCCTGTCCCTCCCTTTTTCTTCAATTGCTCCCCACATTTGCCACATACATACGCTAAGAAAAAGTTACTCAGGCTTACATAGTGGTACTTTCACAGTCATGGTGCATTGGTCGATTACATCCACCATCTTTCGCTGCTTAAACGACTTACTACACAGCTACAATTGACCTAGACATGTGCACTGTGGGTGTACACGTGAGATGGACAAAGCGTGTTGCCCGCCTCTCTGGTGGCCTGATTTGGCTGACCTGGAGTGCAGTTTCCCCTGACACTCACTTCCCTTCCCTTTCACTTTTTCTTGACTCGATCGATATCTCTTGTCAAGTTCGTCCACAGAGAAAAATAAGGAGGGGCATTGACACCTATCCATCCACCACCACCACCAACAACAACAGCCAGCACACACACACAACAAGGAAAAAGGACAAGCGAACATTTCTGTTGCGAAATCGCGCATGTATGCATGTATTCTGGGCTATTATGTTAAGCTATAGTAGAGGACCCCATGGCACATGTAACCAAGGGGTGTGGGTCTTAGCTTTTATACAGTTTTTGGCTCTAGATCTCAACCAAAATAAAAAAGAGATATATGAGGCATGGGGATTCAACTCAAAGAGCAAACAAACATGAGCGCGTCGTTTTAAATTGAGCTGTTCAATATCGCCTAAAGTTGGACAAGCGCCATGGTCCATGCATCACTGCAAGATTGTGCATAAGCTAACTCTAACCGTTATTTCTCAAAGCCTAGCCGAGAAAGACAACGGAAAAGACCCTCGTCTATCATCGTTTTCGATCAAACCTTTCCTCTCCTTCTGTATGTCACTGGTTTCTCCATTTTTCGAGATGAACTCATGTTCTGTTTTGTTTTTTTATGCACCTTGGACTATTGCAGCTACTCGCAACATGCAAAATGCCATTAGAAATGTGTTCGGATGATTACAGCGCCTTCTCCTTTTCCCTTTATTCCCTATTATAATTATTGAGCCCTACTTTCTCGTGGCCCGACATTAGTTCATCTTGAATCTATGCTAGTTCAACGTTCTCGACCCTTTTCCTGTCGCTGCGGTTTCCTCTTGCCTAACTATTTCCGACGTTGATCACCCTGACGGCCCCTCTTTTCCTTCTCTCGTACTCCACTTGCTTTCTTTGAGAGCAATATAAACAAACCCAAAGACGCTCACTCGTAGGATGGGCGTTGATATTTTTCAACCATTGGTCCGTATCTGGAGGCGGCGTTATTCAACCCTACGTTGGTTTCTAACTCTCCGTTGCGGTTTCATGCCTTTGCTGCGGTGGACTCGACGGAGCTGTTGCGCACTCATAGTACCTTCTATCTGCAACGACTGAAAAACGCCCATAAAGACTGCGGTCCCTAGCAGCAATAGTTTCTTATTTGAGCAAGAAATCAAGGGATAATCCAAAGGGGTTAGGACACTAATAATGTACGGGTGCTCCTGCGTAATCGGCCCCGTCTTCCTTTTCATAGCTTGGCCACCTGGACAGTAACCTTCCCAACTCACGCTAACTTTTTCTTTTTCGTTTTGCTTATAGCTTCACTGAGGGCTCTTGAATGAATGTTCTTCTTCGCTTCTCGTTTTCTGTTCACATCCCACCCTCTGTCTACGCATTTGGCTCGATTCCCGTTCCCCACCCCCATTGTAACCCATAGAAAGTACCCTATCAGACCTGTGATTATTCATAACAAACCCCCATTCTGTGCTCTCGAAGTGAACACCGTCAAAAGTCAAAGGCTGGTCATATGACGGCCTCCATACTAATGAACCGACTTGAACAACAATACCAGCAGCAGTTGGGTTTGATCCATCTCAAGGCACCCCAATCGACAGAACGATGCCACAACAGCATGAACCGAAATGAGATCGATATCAAGGCTCGTATCTCATGGTATCAGCGGTTCACCATTTGGATGATCAATGAAGGCAAGTTCCTTTTATTTTATTTTTTTACAATCTCATTCTATACATCGATGCCATCTCCTGTACGCATGCTTAGCTCTGCAGGGCTATACCGTGTTTCAGTCCAATAAACCTTGTCTCAAATAAGCTTTCCTTTCCAATCAGGTAGCCGCGCCATTTTTCTAGGGCTCTGGATCCTCATACACATCAGCATCTTTGGTCTCGCCTTCTTCAACTACCACTACTCTGACAACTTTGAAATCGTCCGCTCAAAACTCGGAGTCACCCTCCCGATCGCCCGTGGTGCCGCTCTGGTCCTTCACGTCGATTCTGGCATCATCCTCTTCCCTGTTTGCAGAACCCTCATCTCATGGCTTCGATCCACGCCTCTAAACCGTATCATTCCCTTTGATAAGTCCATCGCCTTTCACAAGGCCATCGCGTGGAGCATCGTTTTCTTCACCCTGCTCCATACGGCTGCCCATTATGTTAACTTTTGGAAACTGTCCCGCTCGGATCCTGCCCAGTATTCGTTTTGGAATCTGATGTTACTTTCGGGACCAGGACTGACAGGCCATATAATGCTGCTTTTCCTGGGGATCATGGTCTGTACATCTTTGCCGAGCGTCCGCCAAAGAAATTTCGAGATCTTTTGGTACTGGCATCATTTATTCCTGCTGTTTTTCTTTTTCTTCTCTTTTCATGGTGCATTCTGTCTGCTCACGCCTGATCGTCCGCCATACTGCAAAGACATTGCGAGTTTCTGGAAATACTGGGTGGCGAGTGGATTTACTTACTTGACAGAACGGATCATGCGCGAATGGCGCGCCAGTCAAAAGACCGTCATCTCCCGCGTCATTCTCCACCCCTCCAAAGTCGTCGAGATCCAGATCAAGAAGGAGAATTGTCAGGCATTGGCCGGGCAATATATATTCTTGTGTTGCCCCGAAGTGTCGCTCTGGCAGTGGCACCCCTTCACGCTGACAAACGCGCCAGAGGAAGATTACTTGAGCGTCCATATCCGCGTCATTGGCGATTTTACAGAGGCGCTGAGCAGGAAACTGGGTTGTGATGCCGATGGTCCTAGTGGGTGGGAGGAGAATCTGGGCGACAAGAAGGGACTGATCACGGTCTTGCCGCGGATCATGATCGACGGTCCCTTTGGTGCGGCTTCAGAGGATGTCTTCAAGTTTGAGGTCACTATCCTGGTCGGGGCAGGTATTGGCGTGACACCCTTTGCGAGTGTGCTCAAGAGCATCTGGTACCGGGTCAATTATCCAACCAAAGTAACCAAGTTGCACAAGGTATACTTCTTCTGGATCTGCCGCGACAAGGAGTCGTTCGAATGGTTCCAGTCATTGCTTTTGGCACTCGAGTCGCAGGATCTGAACCAGTTTATTGAGATTCACACGTTTTTGACGGGGCGACTCAGGCATTCCGAGGTCGGCAATCTGATGATTAATGAGGAGAGCGCGTTTGCAGACACAGTTACAGGACTGAGGGCGAGGACCCGCTTTGGAAGACCGAACCTGGATGCTGAGTTTGAGCGGATTCGAGGAAA
This sequence comes from Gamsiella multidivaricata, assembly GCF_025024155.1. Classification (NCBI taxonomy): domain Eukaryota; kingdom Fungi; phylum Mortierellomycota; class Mortierellomycetes; order Mortierellales; family Mortierellaceae; genus Gamsiella; species Gamsiella multidivaricata. Next base: position 213,230 of record NW_026251764.1, read on the forward strand.
CCATGCGGATACGGATATTGGCGTGTTTTTCTGTGGACCGAAAAAGATGGGCAAGCAGCTGCATGCCTGCTGCACGAAATTTAGTCATGGAAGTACGCAGTTCGTTTGGCACAAAGGCAAGCAAGAGCAATGAACAGGCGCTGTTTGCAGTTATGAAGCGTCGCTTTCTGTACTAACGCTCCGCTCATCTGACTACTTTCTCTTTGATCAGAAAATTTTTGAGGCCGCCATTCGGCACCAGGACCCAAGCAAAAAGTCATAGCACACCAACTTCAAAATATATTGTATTTATTCAAAAGAGTGGGGAGTTATCTTGGTATGACGTATCTTAAAGAAGAGCGGGGAGTTTTGTTCTGTTGGACCATTTGAAAAGGGCGGTTGCATGTCAATTCATAAAATAGTGGAGGAGGGTCGTGATGTTCTTATCCAAATCGGATACCATTGCCGTCATCACTTCTCCGTGGGACTAACGCCCTCCTCGCTGACTAAGTGCGGCCCGAGCTTCTGAGCCTTCGCGTCAAAGATCGTGTCCGTCTTGACTGCCTCGCCTTCTTTGCGTTCGTGAAAAAACATAAAGTACGTGAACATAGCGTCGGCGCTGACCGCCGCTGCGAGTGCTGTCGCAATCGCCAGGCGCTGCTTCTTGTGACCCTTGAGCATCAATAAGAAGGGATTCATGTTCGACTCATCATCGGGCCCTTGCGCCGAAGTAGAAGATGCGGAAGGGTTGCCGGGTGAGCAATCGTTTGTTCCTGAAGATGAAGAGGAGCTATTGATGGTGCCGTTCTGTGGAGCCGGCACAGGTGAGGGAGCCACGGGCATGGGAGTTCGCTCAGGTGGAGGAGTCGCAAAAGCCCGGCGGAACGGGATCTGGATCTGAGGTGAGACGCGAAGCAAGAGGAGGTACGACATGGTTCGGTGAGAGAGTATGGTTTGATCGAATTGAAAGAGTCGTGGTTGCTGTTTGGTGTAGAAAGAAAGAAGAAAGAGAAAAGGCGGATGGGAAAGAATGCCTATGTTATATAGACTAACGTTCAGGCGCAACGCCTGACCTTAACCTAATTGCCCCGCTGTGCTGCGCATATAGGAGGCCGCCGGGAACGAAAACGTCCTTTCTTGAATCTCGGGTTGACATGGTCAGTGTGCTCTCAGCCTGAACTGTGGTCAATCGCCACTATCCCCTTTTAGGTTTACCGACAATATCTTAGTCCTGTAGAATGGACATTAAGAGCATATTAATGGATCGTTTCAAGTCAGTGCTGAGAAACTGGTAGCCATAACACGTCTTGCCTTCGTTCTTTCGTTCCTTATTCCTTTCGATTACGCCCTCCAACTCCCGACTCTCGATGCCAGCTATAATGAGGACCCCTCGAATAAACGTCCAGAAAAAGCGACTAAATCTTCGCGCTCGCTGAAGTCTTTTAGAATAACAGCCTGGAGCACAAGGGCACACAATCGAGCACACTCCGGCTGTCGCTTGAGACAACCGACACTTCGGCACCGCCAGAGACAGCAACGTCGTCCCCGAGGGGGTGGTCCATCAAGCAATTTTATATATTTAGGCAGGCATGACTACATATATCTACAAGACTTGGGTGCGTGCAGTGGCTATCAAACAGCCCGCTCCGCCATTGAATCCGCTGCGACCGATGCCAATTCAATTCAAGTACTGGTAATCACAACAAATGGGGCGAGTGAGGCTGCGAGATGGGGGACGATGCCAGGTCGATGGTGGCATCGAGATCCGTATGGCTTGCACCATACACCCAGTCAAAATCCTGTACGATATTATTATCATCATCATCATCTTTGAGTGACTCGGCAAGCAGGGGTTGATACAACGCGATTGTCTTCAACATGACTTGCTAAAAATGCGAAGAAGCTGATATAGAGATTATTAGAGGCCATTTCATACCGACTGTACTTTGCAAAGAAACTGAAAGTACACTTACACGAGCTTGCAAGAGATGTGCTAAACCTTGAACTTGAGGCACCATTTCCTCAGGCGTGGCTGGCAGATCATACACAGGACATGCATGGAACAACGAAACATATGACATGCCTCCAGTTGGCCGCACCTCGAACGTCAGGAAACCCTGGCCTATATGTGGACAGAATATGCGTGTTGGTTAGTAGACTATTTCATCATAATAATAATAAAAAATAAAAAATAAAAATAAACATCAGCAGCAATAAAGAATAATCCTGCTTACTCCCTGGGTAAATCTCAAAGAAGCGACCTTTCTCCCACATCTCCTCGTTTCTTGTGTCCTGAAGCCTATGCAACATAATTGTGGTGGTCTCTTTAAACAGACAAAGGTCTATCTCCGTCAAGAACTTTGTGGACTGAGTATCCCACTCTCGCATCCGTTCAACCATCATCCAATCCTTCTTCTGGATCACGTCTCTGAAGATAAGGTCCATCTTCTTTCCTGTCGCATTCCTTGTGCTTTCTCGTTCCACATTCATGCCACTGTTTCTTCGTCACGAGCTCTCCAGTCCCATTTTTTCGCCGTCAATGCCGAAGACGCCCTTGGCGTCGTTGAGAAGGTCCAGCAACATCGGCCATGTCGCGTACTACGACATGATCAGTCGATACTTGGAAACGCGTGCGACCGCTACACGGAGACAAAGGAGGTATTTATATATATTCCATAGTTCTGTACCTGTTTGTTCCTCATCTAGCAACTTGAATATATCCCTACGCTTTCTTTGACCTTGCTTTCTGAACTACATATCACCTTCCCTTGTTCTGTCCCGCCTTGCTTAGAAAAGGTCATCTTGACTCTGAATAAGCATAGGTTCACGACAGGCCAGGACTTTCGCGCCCAAAAGCACTCCGACAAATCACCTACAGCAAATGGCGACAGATCTTTCTTATACAACCCCTGCCTATCAAGCGAAGTCCAATAGAATCTAATTAGCATTGTTTAGCTACTACCATTCGCGCCGGAGGACCCTGATGACTTATCAAACTTGCATTGATCCTTGTACTAACGTGCAAGAAAATGAGTCGTCTTCCGGGATGGGCACCGAGGTGACCGGGACACTTTTCAGCATGACTTTACGCAACCGCAGCAAATAATTAGTCGTGGTGAGCGGAAGTTGCGGCAGACGAAAGTCGTTTTTTCTTTGGAGCTCCTGTCACTCCTCATCATCGAAAAGACTCCTCGTAATCTCGCAGTCGAAATCAATTGTGAAAGAGTTGATTTTTGTGGCCGTCTAGGCTGCGACGCGGGCATCCTGGAGTACCTCTTCCACGTATTGTCCTGATTGAAGTTGCCAAAAACGGCTCTTATCCATCTTGTCGAACCTCTATAGAAAAGAAGAAATGTTTAGTCCGATGGTTTTAGCGTAAGGCTCAGATACGTTCGAATCTTTGGGTATCAAGTACCTTCGTTCAGCGCTTAATCGCCGCGTCATCTGTTTTGTTCATAATTGGTCTCTTCCGTTTTATGCTTGCCCTATTAGGGGACGGTGGACTCCGCAGCGAAGCGCCCGAGGGGGTGGGCAAGTCATGGGCAGATGAAGTTGGAGCGGACGGTGCAGAGATAGCTGAGGCTGAACTCGAGGGTACGCGTATGGAAGAGGCGCGGGTCGGGGAGATGGAGCTCGAGGAGACGGATATTGAGGAGGTGTGCGGCAACGCGAGCGCAGAAGAGGTGAGTGTAGGCGAGTGGCTGCGGGGCGACACAGAAACAGGCGCGACATTGCGCGATGGTTCAGAGGCCGCAAAAAAACAAAGGTCGCGTTAATGACTTTGTCCTTGGTCGTACACCTTTTAGCCTTTTACTTGAGACTGACAGCAGACACTAACCATTGCTGTAAGGCACCGGTACTTCCAGTGATGACGAACTCGACAAGGCTGGATGCGAGGAGGTTAATCCTTTGTCCAACAGCTTAGAATAAGCCCCTACAAAGCATCAGTCACGCGCCTTTGTTAGATTGGCTTCCTGGAGCAAGTGGACATCGATATAGTAAATAATGGTCCGTTGAAATCATACCTGCGCGCTCTGCTACATGTAAGTATAACTTTTTTACGCTGCTAGACGCGTAGTTGGTTCTTGCCTCCAATTCAGCTTTTCCACAAGCTCGCCATGAGAAAAACGCTTTAGGAGGTAGGTGGCACGCTTCCTTAAACTTCCTGCAACGCGCTGATGCTCCGAAATTTCTTGGGATCGCCCTCATAGCGCTCTGCATGTTCTTTAGCCGGTAGCTTAGCATCCCGAAGTTTAAAAAGCTCATTCAACTGATCCCAGTTCCTTGCGTCCGTGATATGAAAAAACCGATGAACCTTAATTTGCTCATCAACAGAGCCGAGATTGCCGACTTTGATTCCTGTGTCCATTTGCACAAGAGCGACTGAGGCGGATAGATAACCTAAACAACGAATAATAGCGTCAGCACAGCGCACAGCATGAAGAAGCACGAAGCAATAAAAACAAAGAAAGAAGGAGAGCAGTAGAAAAATGTCTGGTTTACCTCAGCTGTAAGTTGCGACATTGACAAGATACTGAGCGACGAGAGGCGGTGGTCAATATCAGGACGATAAAAAGCAAGGGACAATGGTTGACGCTGTGATCGAAAAGAACGACGCTGAAAAACGCAAAACGCCCTGTGACCGGAAATTTGAACAAACTTTCTGGTTTACGTTGTACAGATTCAAGTCATTCATCATTCCAAGTTTGCTGTTCTCCCTGCCTCAGCAGCCATTCTCTACTGTATGCCCAGCCTAGGTCCCTTGGACCGAACTGCATGCACAGGGAAACTCCCCCAAGATTCCTGTTATGCCTCCCTATCATGGGCCGCGTAATCGCTTTGAAGTTGAGGATTGCGAGGCTGTGCTTTTCGATGGCGGTATTGTGGGTTATTCACCTGTGTTCTCCAGGACTCTCTAGTCTGGAGATCACCCTAAGTAATCTTCTGCCTGTGCCATCTGCTGGGAGGTCCATGTCATGGCAAGGAGTTATGGAACATCCACCGTTGCCCATCACATATCTTTGCGCTGTTCTTCCTGCCCCAGCAGCCATTCTCTACTGCATGCCCAGCCTAGGTCATGGGAGAACTCTTCTGAGATCCTTGTTACGCCTCCCTATCATGGGCCGCGTAATCGCTTCGAAGTTGAGGGTTGCAAGGCTGTTCTTTTCGACGGCAGTATTGTGGGTTGTTCATCTGTGGTCTCCAGAACTCTCTAGTCTGGGGATCACGAAAGTAATCTTCTGCTTGTGCCATCTGCCGGAAAGTCCATGTCATGGCAAGGAGTTATGGAACATTCACCGTTGCCCATCACATATCTTCTACTGTGTTCTCAGTTGGATCTATTGGATGGATGATAATAAGAAGGGACACTAAGAATGCATTCTCTCGACCGCTCGAGCAATATTTGGCTAGGTGCTCCGGAGCGATTTTTACTTCCTGATACTACGAGAAGACAGAATGCGATGCTACACCATCTCGTGGTGCGCTCTGGATATTCGAGCTAGACACCGCAATCGCCTACTGACTAAGAGGGCATTTCGAACAAATAAAAAAGCGAGCTGCAACTCGTTGACTAAATCGGCTGCCCAGTGGGTTTGTGTCGCGCTGCTCAGAACCTTTTGGCCATCTTTAAGATCCAGCGAGTTGGTCGAAAAGAGCGCTTTATATGTCCCGGATGAAAAGGACAATAGCTTTCGCGAGCGCGCCGTTATTAGCTTGTGGTTTATCGTTTTTTATTCTAAAAGATAACGAATCCACGTTTATAAAAAAAAACCCCCCCCCCATCGTGCACTATTCATTCTGGTTCAGACTGAGGCCCTCGTAAATCTTTGTCGCCATGATTTCGTCCTTAAACTGGAGCATGTAAATAATGCTCATCTTCTCCTGTGGGTTCATCAACGTGATGGCCAGCTTCTTTGTTCCGACCAGCTCCAGACAGTCGCATTGAACAATCACGCTGTCCAGGATTCGCTTCTGGTTCGACACTAGGCCGACAAACAACCGCACATAGCCCGAGGGCTTCTCCATCTTGATCTCGACTCGTGCTGCGCCTAAGCTCATCCACTGTCCATGATCGCCTGCCTGGAGTAGCAGTTTGCACTCTGCGGGTGGGTGCATCGATGTCAGCGTTTGCTTCACGGGCATTTCTCTTGGTTGGGGCTGACGCGTCGGTGTCGAGGCCAGACTCTGACCTCGAGACAAGACCGGGAGGTTGGACTTTTGCAGACTCGGATCATACATCGCGCGGTCCTTGGCTCGCTGGAACGCCATGCAGAAATCGTCCGCTTCCTTTATCGAGTTCAACGCGACCAGGAACCACTGCACGCTCGCGCCCATGTCCATTGAGATACTGACATCAGTCTCGGATGCACGTCTAAACGTAGTCGACTCTACGATCCAGGCATTCAGAACCAGCTGTCCACCCTCGTACGTCGTCACGGCCATCGCCAGTCGGTTCGCCGTCGTCAAGCGAAGTTCGGCGTAACAATCATCGTTCTCCACCAGAGGGTCCCAGATATCATCGCGCCATTGGAACACATCGCAAGGCCTGGTTTTGAACATGACTTCCTGCGGAGCAGCTACCTCGCCCAGCGTAGGTAACCTTCGTGGAGGACCCGGTCTTGCCGTCACAGTGTTCGTTCGCCGCATGCTCTAGAAGGGAGCCAGCAAAAATAAAGAGACTATGTCAACTAATGCCATCCACATCGATGGAAAACCTCAATTACAGTGTCTTTTTTTTTGTCCATATCCTACCATGCGATGATTGGCTGGAGGGCGAGGGGGTCGCTGGTTCATTTGTCCGCCTGGGTTCATCATGGGCCTGCCCATTCCTCCGCCAGGAGACATTTGTGGTGGATAGCCTGGAGAAGGCATTCCGTTCATGGGTCCAGGACCACCCATGGCCAGCATGGGCGGCTGTGGACGAGGACTCATGGGCCCGCCATGGTGTCCCTGAAAAGTAGGTGACATAGGACCGTTATTGAATGGACGTTGACGAGGATCGCCATGAAAAGTTGGCGACAGGGGCGATCCCATGGGCCGCATAGGGTGTGATTGAGTGGCATTTCTGTTCAATTGTTGGCTCTGTTGTTGTTGTTGTTGTTGTTGCTGAGCTACCTTGGCCGCATCCTTTTGCTGAGCGTCAGCAACCTCATCCATCCAGTTGAACTTCAGCTGCTCATCCTGTGTCCAAATCCGCGCAGTGACCCTATTGACAATCGTGAGTTCTACAATGTGATCTATGTACAAGCAGATATTTGTTTTAGTAGCGTGTCATCTGATCAATATATGTGGTACGTTTCTTTTTATAAAAGTAAAAATAAAAAATAAAAATAAAAAACCGCTCGTTTGTGGTACTTACCTCCTTCGTCAATAGTGCCGTCTCTGGCGACAACGTGCCTAATCGCCAATGGAGGGAACAAAAGCCAGATCGAAGACTCGTCCCCTTCAGGATTCTGCTCGATCTCTTCAGGCGTCTTGACCCTGCACATCAATAGCAAATCCGAGAGTAGGATGATGTGTCCATCGTCATATCTCTCCACAACCCCATCCTCGTTGGCGATCGTAAAAGCAAGATCGCCACGGATGTGAACATCGCGCTCGATCAGAGCCAAGGACAGGGCGCATGTCTGAATGGGCGTTTACGGTCGATGGCAAAATCAATTATAAGGGCAGGGATAAAAAGATTATGCGCGTTATTATTATTATTTTTTTTTGTACGACGTTGATAACTGAAGCCAGCAGAACCTGCATGAGATAGTGTAACATGTGGAATTACAAAAAAAAAAAGCACAGCAAAATTGACAGTGAATGCAGACGTTACCTTAGGCTCCATCGTGAAGAGGTCCAGAACCTGCGAGGTGTCGAGCGATCGTTCAAGCTCCTGCATTGCTTCCGCAGTGCGGGCAGGCGACTGCTGGGGCCGGTGGCTGGGGGACATGGGAGAGGGTGGCAGGGCAGGAGAGGTGTTGTTGTTAAGTCTTCCCTGTGCCAGGAACCTGGGCGAGGTCTGGTTTTGATCAGTAATTGGAGGTGAAGGAAGCGCATTTCGCATCGCCGAGATGCCTGAGATGGCCGACAAGGCTGGTGACGCTGGGTGGCGAGAAGTTCCTGGTACATCTACTGTCACAAATCGCAAAATGGTGTCGATTCTCATAAACGCTGCTTCCAATGCGTCAAAGTCCGGCTTTCCGCGCTCAGAAGAGTCCAGCAGTCGCTATTTGTAGAAAGAGTACAAAAATAGTAAATGAATTCATTAGTATACAAGCGATGGGCAAAATTGGATGCGTTGGTGAAAATATTTCAAAAGGTCCTACCATATATAACCGACGGTAGTAGTGCAAGCGGTCGATGGGCTTCATCAAGAAGGTGTCCAAGGTGACATGCTGGACCTGCTCTGCAGCGATTTCCTATTATTTTAAAAGCGTATAAAAAAATAAGATCCTTGTTTTTCTAATTGACCGAAAATACTCTACATCGAAAGTGACCTATCCTTACTGCCAAGATATCCTGAAGTCGCGAATTATTCATAATCTCGGGCCAGTTGTCGAAATGAGGAACATGATTGCGACAAAAGTTGGAGTACGAGGTCTCCATCGAGTCTACGAACCACATGAGGACGCTTCCCAGCTCCTTCATGACATCGCCGCTGGCATGCACGTCGTTCAGCTTTTTGGAGAACTTGCGGTTGACGGCATAGATATCCTCAATATTTCTGAGCAGAACGTCGACCTCCTTTGGCGGGAAATCATCCTGAGTCCATCCAGCTGAGACTCGCTTCATACAATTGAAAGATTGTTGTAAATGAGAGACTGTCAGCTATCTTGCTATGTGTCCAGCATAGCAATAGTACGCAGCAACCGATCGATGTCCAGAATTTTCAGGTACAATGCTTACCTGAAGCAGGACTTTCAGATCAGCGACATATTCCTTTTCGGTATCGATCAGATCTTCCAAGGGATTGGGTGCCTTCGGATGATTAGGCATTGGCTGCTCAAATGGCGGGCGTTGGAGCTATGCGTGGCAAAATAGGACCAAAAATGATCCGCCAAAGGTCAGCTCTTTACTCGTACAAGCGAGTGTTAAAAGGACGAGGAATAAATAAATAATTTAACTTACATGCATAGGAATAGCCCTCAATGGATGTTGATTGGGGTGTGCCCCAGGGTAACGAGCGCCTGGTGCGGGCCCTTCTGGTCCACCATATTGAGGCTGTCAGAGAAAAAGAAACAGGTACAGGTAGCAGTGTGAGCAATTGGGCTATTTTTTTTTTCTTGATCATATTTTTTTTGCAGACAGTTTGTAATTTGGGTGTTGCTGATGCCGTTGCTGTTGCTGGTGAGAGTGCGAATGACAAGATGGTCCTTTACCCTTTGAGGCATGGGGATGTGCATGGGTCGCTGATCGTTCATTGGAAGGGTGATGATGAGTCGATGTTGGATGAGAAGGCAAGGAGGAAGAGGAAGAGGAAAAGGAGTCGTGAGGTGTTGGGCGTTAAAGAATCGTTAAGGTGTTAAGGTCGTCAGGGGGTTCGTTCGCTTGAGGGTAGATCGTTAAAGAAGGCTGGCTATCAATTGGTTGTTTGTGTGTTTGGGGACGGCGAGTGCGGTGCAAGGGGATGGAAGGGATGAAGAATAAAGGTGAAGGAAGTAAAAAAAAAAAAGGAGGGAAGGGGAAATGAAGGGGAATATCCAGGTCGAATGGATGACAGGGCAATCGATCTCCGGTCGTGGGCAAAGTCGGATTTTGGCTGTTCCAGACGGGATGAACAACAACAAAGGAAGCAGCCTTTGACCGTACTATGGAGAACAGAAAGAGAAGAAAGTGGAGGTGAGGAGTGCAGGCGAGAGTGGAGTGGAGAGTGAAGGAGTGGAGAGAGAAAGAGAGAGTTAAATGAAAGCGTATAAAAATAATAATGAGCGTCCTCAGAGCATCCGACCAATCAATTCCCAGGACTGCACACACTCCCCTCGTCTGTGTGACCTTTTCTCCATACCATCCTGCCTCCCCTTCTCTTCTTGTTCTTCTTCTTCCTGTTCTTCTTCTTCTTCTGCACATCAAAGATGAAGAATCGATGCCGTGCCATACCATGCCGTGTCATGCAGTAATTCTATCGTCGATGCTCTCGTTCTTCCTCCTAAAACTCTTCTTTTTTGGATCCTACAGTCGTTTGCTACTTGCTAATCATCTTCGAAATCTATATAAATTGAGCAGCAGCTGAGCAGTTCCTAACATTCTTCCACGAGGCTGCACCGCTGCTTACTACATGTCCACAAGGCCATCTTTTCTTGACAGCATTCACCATCTATTTTTCCCCCCTCTCCCCTCCCCTCCCCTCCCCCCCCCCCCCCAAAAAAAAAAATCCTACAGCAAATACCACGATATCGATTACGATCTGGATTGCATATCGACGCGTCTAGATGAAGGCCACTGTATCATGTAGAGAGATAGCGTCGCCCCAATACTTTTCGCCTTCACACATGCTGAGGGGAGGCATTCGCTGTTACCAAGCCACGATCCATATCCATTCGATTCGCACTGAAGCAATATAGTTGTGTATTCATTTCTTCGTTTTATTCAGTAAAATGTCGAATATGCCGATCCTGTATCGATATCCACAGCAGAAAACAGCCCTTTCCTTCAAGACTCTAGACTGCAGCAGTGGTTGTCGATGATGACCCTGATGCTGTTGCTGATCCTGTCGCTGAAGCCGATGATGCTGTTGAGGAGAGTACTGGTGTCTTTGTGTTAATGGCCGCCTCCTCTGCATCGATCGCCCACTGCAACTTCTTCGCCTCAACCCATGCCAGACGACGCTCATTGAGAACAAACTTGATCCTTGCCATTGATTTCTGACACTATATAGATTGAGAACAAGAAGACAATGAACAGTCGTCAGTTGTGAAATAAAAAAATAAAGAAATAAAAAAATAAAGAAATAAAAAAATAAAAATAAAAGAGAACCAAAGCTGCAACAGATCGAACATGATGGCCTTTGTTTCCTTGATATGCAGCAAGATCTGTCCGCCTACCTTGATCTGACGACCCTTGTTCGAAAAGTACTGCTTCGAGATATGGAACCGGCGGGCCTCCTCCTTCTGGGCAGCAAGCATATTGCGCTCCTTCAGGAGCACATACCACAGCTTGTGAAGATCGTCGAACGACTTGATTCTAAGCTCGCTTGCTCTCCAAGCACGACCTATCCGATTATTTTTACGTGATTTTTCAATGCAAGTTGAGCGCCTATTAGTCTCTAGTCAAACAAGCGATCCGCTGCCAACGATGGTATCGTTTTTGTCCTTGGCCTTTGTGTGTGTGTGTGGTGAAGAAAGAGGTATAGGTTTGCGATCGACCGGATCCTTACCGGTCCAGGACTTTTCTGTGGGGAGCGATTGGCCATTCTCAAAAAACTCCTCGACTCCGCGAGGTCTGAATGCGAGTTGCTTAATACGGTTAAGAATAGGTCTTGTAAAGAAGGACATGGCTGCTGAGGATGGGAGGATGTAAAAATGAATTAACCCAAAGGCGAGGTGTCGCTGTTCCGTTTGGGTCCAGAAACAACTGCTGCTCTAGTTCCTGGTGGCTTTTGTATATTCATTGGTCACAGAATGTAAACACTCTTTTCTTTTTTCTTTTTTTTTTTCGCCTTCCATATCACATACACGTCGTCGCTACCATCCAAAGAGACTCCCTCGTTCTCGCTGTCGATATCATATCTCTCTACCTGCAGGAAAGAAAAGCGACTATCAAAATGAAGTTGACGCCGGCTATTATTGCGTCCCAGGCCGCAGGAAATGATATTCAGCAGCTCAAGGAACTCAACGTGTCCAAGAAAGATATCAACCATATCGAAGACATCTCCATCTGTATCAACCTGCACAAGCTGAACTTGTCCCACAACAGCCTCAACTCTACAGACTCGATCGCTGGACTCCAGTACCTGCAGGCGCTCACCCTCCTCAACCTCAGTGGGAACCAACTGGATTCGTTTGAAGGCCTTCAACGGCTCAAGACCCTCTTCGGTACGTTTCTCGAAAACCCCCCTTCCTCAACACGAACCACGCACGGCCAATTGATCTCGGATACATATATCTTAACCTAACCATCTGTTTGTTCTCTTCAAACACGAAAAAAAAAATAGTTTTGAACATGTCCCACAACGACCTGAACCGCATCTCCATCCACATCGAAAAGCTTGTCAACCTCAAGGCCATCGTCCTCAACAACAACAGGATCAGGGTCGTTGACCACCTCGGAGGTCTTCTAGAACTCAACACCATCGTCCTCTCCCACAACCGGATCCAGGAACTACCCGCTTTTCCGAAACTCACCAAGCTCACCAAGCTCTCTGCAGCCCATAACGAAATCCGACAGATCCCCGATTTCTCAGAGAACGGCATGTTGAAGGAACTGCGATTGAATCATAACAAACTGATCACCATCCCGGACTCGCTGCGTCGCTGTACAGCCCTGGATATTTTGGATCTTGGAGGCAACATGTTGAGAGAGTGGTCCGACGTCGCACCCTTGGGATCCCTGATGCATCTGATCAACTTGAATCTCCAAGGAAACCCGATCTGTGACAAGCCGGATTATAAGAAGAAGGTAAAAATGATCCCATACGCAAATCGCCCTGCTTTCGCCCTCTGTTGAACAAATTTCCATGATGAATTGCTTTATTCTTCAAAGGATTACTGACGATGTGGTTCTGATATGCTAATTACATACGTATGTGTGTATGTGTATGTGTATGTGGTATAGATTCTGGAATTGGTTCCCTCATTGCGAGTACTGGATGGCGAGCGCTTCGACCCAAAGTTCCTCCAGATCAAGGCCAAGCGCGCGGAACACAAGGAGGTTGTCGAGAAGATGAAGAAGAAAAAGGAAGATCTCGAAAAGAAAAAGATATTGAGGAAGGTCAAACGTGGCGAGATCGATGCAGATACGATCGATAAGGACGTCCTGGCCGATGCCGAGCAGTTCGAGCGGAAGAAGAAGAAACCAAAGGCGGAGAAGGACGACAAGAAGGACAAGAAGAACCTGACCAAGGAAGAGAGGAAGGCACTCAAGGAGGAAAAGAGGGCTCGTAAAGAGGCCAAGGTAGCGGTAGCAACATTAGCAGCAAAGGACAAGGACGAGGACGAGGATGAGGATGAGTCGCTGGCAACGAAATCCGGCAAGAGCAAAAAGAACAAAGACGGAAAGGCCGGTGTACTGGAAAAGAAGACATCATCCAAGCGTACACGACCGGCAGAGGACGACGAAGACGAGCATGAAAGCAGTGGGGCCAAGAAGAAAAAGTCAACGCTGTCATCGATGTTCAAGGGCAATGGTCCTCGACCGCTCAGTGCGCTGGCCCCTGCTGATGCTGACGAGGACGTGGAAATGGATGACGAGGAGAGCAAGGCAAAGAAGGCAGAACTGAACAGGGTCCGAAAGGAGAATCGGAAGGCTGCGAAGAAAGAGGCCAAGAAGGAGAAAACGGCCGCCACCCTGGAAAAGAAGAAGGCTGCACGTAAGGAGAAGAAAGAGCCGACCACGCTGGAAGAGGATAGCTTCTTCGCCAAACCCTCGGAAGAGGAGGTCAAGTCCAAGAAGGCCAAGATCGAGAAGACAACACTCACACCAGCTGTCGCCAAGCCAGCTCTAGCTCCAGCTCCAGCAGTGGTCGAGGTCCATGTCGCACGGCTTTTGGATCCTGCTGAGGCTGCAAAGGCCAGGTCGGGTGTCGTCGCTGTTGTCGACAAATCAGCCCAGCTCGCCAAGAAGAACAAGAAGCCCAAGTTCGATATCGCTGCTCTCGAGGAGACCACCGATGCCTTTGGCGGTGGCCAGGTCTCTGGGTGGGACTAAGAACTCCTTCATCCTTCATACGATACCATCTATATTCGCATTCTTCTCACGGCATCATTCCAAATAAACTAAAAACTTGCATTATCAAACATGTGCGGACCCCAATGCAAAAAATAATGTTTATTTCACATTCTCCATCTGCCATGAGACCACGCCCAACGATTCCTCGACTTGGTTCCGCTCAGGCGCCGTCTCCAGATACGGCTCCAACTCCCAGAGTAGGACCATATTCGTCAACTGCTGATCCAGCAAAGGCGGCAACTCATCCGCGCCCGAGTCCTTCAGCACCGCTATCGTCTCCAGTGCCTCCAGGATCGATTCTTTGAGCGCGATCTCATCCAACGTCTGCTCAAACACATGCTGCAGATACGCCGACATCTCCATCGGCGTAGCCTGTGTCCCCGGGATGATATGGTGCACAAGCCCAGGCGAGGGAACATATCCCCTCGTTACTGTCGACCCCATCGATCCGTCCGTTGCCCCGTCCTTTTCATCATCCCCGCTATCGCTTGACGATCTTGTGTCCGAATCATCATCCTCCTCAAGACGACGGCTCTCCTTCTTTTGTCTCTCGAGTTCCTCAGCCAGGCGGGCTTCCTCCTGCGCCTTCAGGATGGCGTCTATTCCCATGATCCCCGGTGGAGAAGCTTCCTGGAGGATAGCGATCAGTTTTAGTCGTATCCTGTTCATCCGTAGAACAATATCTTGCACTGGAAGGATTCACAGACGCAAGCCATGGGATATATATTTTTTTTTTTGACGATTAATAAATGACATACGAAGAAACAATACGATATAGCTCGTCAACAAGAAAAAAAAAGGACTACTTACGCCGGTCAATAACAGCGGTAAGGTCTTCCGTGGCTCTAATCACAGCTTGATATCCCATATTCCCAGAAACGAGGTCCACATATTAGATAATGAGTGATCTAGCGGATAAGCAACTTGTAGCCCTGTTCACCGTCCTTTTTTTTTTTCTTTTTTTTTTTTTTTTGTTTGGCTTACAAGTTCGGGCGCTTTTGAGGGCAGCGGCACCTTGGGTTACGCTAGCCTTCCATTCTGTGGATCTTTCAGTAGAGGCAAAAAATAAAGAAATAAAGAAAGAAAGAAGAAGGACAGATGTCGATCTCCATCAGTCCCGTTGCAATGTCTCCTGTTGAAAACGTCGATCTCCCATGCAGTGTTGCAAATTCATTTACAATTGTCGAAATCCAATGGTTGTTGTCAGAACCTTTACAAGGTAGTCCCTGTCCCTGCTAGTTAACGCTTTCCCTGACGATGGGGTCTTCTTTCTATCGATAATGGCCTGGCTCATTTTTTTTTCCGCGAACAATTAAAAAGGCGAGCATAAAAAAAAAGCGTAGAGTAGATATTTGTAAAAATAAAAATACAATGCGGTACGGCCGCTTTCATTATAGAGAGTATGCTCTTGAAAACACGAAAAAAAAAACTAAACTAAAATAAAATGAATCTAACGAATATTCATCATGATCGCCTTGGTAACGGGTATGAGAGTGCCTGAGTGTACCGGGGAGGGGGCGGCGCGGATCCATGATGTGGTGGCGGCGGAGGCTGCTGTGATGAAGATGGTGGTGGTGGCTGCTGTTTCGAATACAATGGCATTGGTGGCTGTTGCTGCTGCTGCAAGTGCTGCATCTCGCGTTCATCAAGTCGTGCAGTTGCATTAGAACGTCCCGGCCCTCCAGAGCCGCTCAGTGCCATCAGGCTAGCCAGAGCAGAGTTGGTCTTGACATCGTTCGTCAGGGGCGCTCCTGGCTGAGGAGGAGGTGGTGCATGACTATGGCTATGGCCATGTGGGGGAGGCGCGTATCCATGACCCACTGGAGACCCGCTTTCGCGGATAGAGTGGGGTACGGGAGGTGATCCGGAAGCTCCAGCATGATGTGGATCTAAGACCTGATCGAGCCCGTTGAGTACTGCGGCTGCTCTGCCCAGAAGCATCGACAAATGAGATACCTCTCGCTGCAGGTCCTGACGGGTCTGCTGAAGGACATCCGTGCTCGTGCTGATTCCTGAGGCTGCTGCTGCGGGTGCTGGATGACTGCCAGGAGCCCCAATGACCACACCGCTCATGGGTGAAGACGGCTGTCGCCGATGCTGACCAAACTGGTGATGGTGAGAAGGTGGGGGAGGCCCCTGCTCTTGCT
The DNA here is from genome assembly GCF_025024155.1 of Gamsiella multidivaricata. NCBI lineage: Eukaryota > Fungi > Mortierellomycota > Mortierellomycetes > Mortierellales > Mortierellaceae > Gamsiella > Gamsiella multidivaricata. The sequence goes on from NW_026251764.1 coordinate 229,228, forward strand.
GGTGCAGCAGGTCGTTCGGCCGGGGCAGAGACTGGTGGTGGCCTGGATGAGCAGGATGGGGCAAAGATATGGGCGGCAGATGCGCTGGCCCTCCTGTGACATTACTACCGCCATTAGCACGCTCGCGCTCGCGATCCATGTGTCCATCGTGGTGATAAGGTGCTGGATATCCATTGATTGGCTGCGCAACACCCTGCGTTGGTGAAGATCCAGAACTGTAATGATGACCACCTTGGGACGGTGGAGGCGGCGGCGCCTGCGACTGAGATGGCTCTGAAGGGTGGTATTCGTTTCCCGCTGGAGGAGCACCCTGGGCATGGTACTGCTGATGATGATAGGGCTGCTGCGGTCCTCCTTGGGAATAACGCGGGTACATCGGGGGGGAATTAGGTGGTGGTCCCGTTGAATGCACAATGCCTGTTGATGACAAACGCGTATTGGACGAAGAAGAGGACACGGTAGCATATCCGGGAAGGCGCTGATTCCATCCTGATGCATACTGCGAGGAGGGATGCATGCTGTCGTCCATATCTCGGGGTGAATGCGATGAGTGCACATACGCATGAGGGGATTGCTGGTGCATATGGTGCTGCGACTGGCTATGGGGATGGGCCTGCTGCGCATGGGGATGCGGGTGCTGTTGTTGAGGATGCTGTGGTGGTTGAGACGGATGCTGTGAAGGGTGAGGCGGCGGTGGCTGAACCCGAGGGGGCGGTGGTGGCGGGTGCATCGGGTACCTGGACATGCTCATGGACGGGGTCGAGTGATACTGTCCGTTCCCGTGGTGCACATTCAACATGTATCGATGCTGGCCTAGATGCGGTGGTGGATGGTCTCTCATGTATCCATGCGGGTCCTGCGATCTTGAAGGTGGCTGCGGGTAAGGCGAAGGGCCCGGGTGATGAGGTGAGCCTGAATGATGAAGACTCTGCTCGCTGCTTCCAATGTTCTCGATGGGTGACATGCTCCGTCGATAGGCTCCCGATCCTGGCTCCCGTCGCACCCAGTCTGAGTGGCCGTTCGCAGACCTCTTTGGCAAGATGTAGTCCTCCATTCCTGGTCCACCTCGGCCTACCACAGAGCCCTGCAGTCGTCGGCGCTTGGCAGCATTTCCTCCGTGATCTCCTTGTCCATCGTGCCCATTTTGCTCCATGGACAGTGCTGGTGGAGGCGACCGAGCGCGTTGCAGGGGCTTGGGATACTGCATTCTTTGATGATACTGGGGAGGAGGTTGGTGATGAATCTGCTGCTGTTGTTGTTGCTGTTGATGCTGTTGTTGCTGCTGAAGGGCTTGCTGTGGAGCTAAGGGTGGCGAATTGGCCATGAGGTTGACGCGCTTCCTTCGTTTGATGACGGCTCGCTTCATGGTGACAGGCCGATGCACATTATGTAGCTTGTAGTAGAGCCCACAGGCGTTACAAATGGTGTTGCCTCCACTATCGCGACGCCAGAGGGGTGTAGTAGTGGTCCTACAGTTGGCACAAACAAGGTGCTGGCGATTGGTCTGCTGCTGATTGTATGAGGGGCATCCTGAGCAGCTGTGCGTGCCTCCTGTACCGTTGCAGTTGCCATCGCCAGGACATGATGCCGCGTGTTCGCCCTCAGCTGGCTTCTCCTCTGTTGCTGGTGCTGCTGGTGCTGGTGCTGTGGTTGTCGATTTGGATGGTTCTGCGGAGCTCTTTTCTGCGGGATCAGCAGGAGATGGATCCGCGGTCTGACTGTCCCTGTTAATTGCACTGGAGGGGCCCCGTGCATTGGGATCCTCAACCTCGTCGGTCTCGCCTGCAGCTGGAGATTCGCCCTTCTTGAGGCCCATATTGCGCTTGAGCCATGGTGGTCTTGACAGGTTCCTTGCCTTGTAGTAGAGGCCTGGATGTGATGATGGAATAGAGGAACAGTGGAATGTTAGATTAATTAACAATGGAATGGGCTGCTGTGTATGTGGTGTGTATGTGTGTGCTGAATCAACAGAGGGATAGCACAATGCAAGCAGTAGATCGTAAGGTTGAGGGGCAAGATAATAGAGATAATAACATTTGATATTGAGTTCAGCCATCCAACCACTGTGTGCGACCATCGAGAAAGAAGAAAAAAAAAAGTGCTCTCCATCGTCCCAATCATCGCACAATCTCAAAATCAAAAGAGGGGCATGGAGGGACATGGAGGGGCATGGAGAGACAAAAAAGAATCGAAAATCGAATATCTTTCCGCACCCTCATCCCCTCTTACAAAACACGGCCAAGGCCATCTGTGCATTGCCCTTGACAATCGCACCAAATCAGTACCAGCATCAGCACAACACAAACAACAACTTTGTATTATTAAAATAAACCCCGTTGGTCCAGTTTCCAACGCCATCTCCCTCCCTTTTTGCAATTGTTTCCTTCTGCCGTAATCGAGAGCGATTCCTGCTTGATTACACATCTTCACCACCCTCAACAGCAACTCCGTTTGATCGATCGCCCAAAATGACTCTATGGCGCTAGACAGCTCTCTTGCCCTTTGCCATGTGAACCGATGTGCGGACGAGATTGCTGCTGCTGGCCGGTCCACCAACAGAGTTGACCTGATTGTTTGGTTTAATCGCGATCGAACTTTGTTTTTTCCCACCCTCCATTGTTGTTGCATATAAAATAGAATAAAATAAAATAAAGAACATAAAATGGAACAGAATAACACAAAATAAAATAAAATAGAATAGAATGTCAAAGCAAGAGCGAACTATGGCGCCCCTTCCTACGGGATAGAGCATCTCTCTTGCTCGCTCGCATTCGCTCTTCTCGTCCTTATCTTAGCGAGAATCTCGAACAAGCGTACTCCACTCCTATTAGCCCCCTGTTCGCTTTCACTGCCTCTTATTCACCAAGAGTCGTGTGATGATTTGAGGCCATATTGATTAAGACGACTGCAATTGAAAATGTAAAGACATAAAAAAAATAAAAAAAATCCGGGGTGTTTGTTTGTTGTGTTTTGACGTGTCTGACCAATGGCCTTCAATGTCATTTGAAAAGTGCGTCTCCATCCGCCTTCCCCTCCTTCACTTTCCTCCGCATATGGGTGCATTGGATTCCACTCTTCGCCCTTTCCAATAGTGTGTCCATGTTCATTCTTTTCTCTTGTTTGAGTTTGTTCTTTCTTTTCCCTCCGCCAATCTGCCATAGAGATCTTTTTTTTTTTTTAAAAAAAAAGATGGAAACCAAAAATAACAATGTCTCGTTCTCTGCCCTCGGCGCAATGAAAAAAGAAAAAGAAACCTCCAAACTAAACAAACGAGACGAAATCAAGCTAAAGCAAAGACCATTGAATGAACAACCTTACGTTGTTCGCAAATGAAGGAGATAAAAGAATAAAAACACATTTTTGTCCCAACTGTACGTACCACATGCGTTACAGATCGTTTGTCCGTCGCTCGCTCGTCGCCAGAGTGGAGTCGTCGTAGTTCCGCAGTTGGCACAGCTCGTTGCAGTGACACCCGCTTTCAGATCCTTCTTAGGACCACCTGTAGGGCTCTTGATCGCCTGCTGAGGTGTCAATTGTGGCGATGGTGTCTTGGATGCAGCACCACCCATCGACCCTGAATATGGGCCATCTCCACTGGCGATCGTCGAGGGTGAACCGGGCGACGCTAATCTCTTCTTACTTGGGGTTGAAGAGGTGGCCCCGGCAAGGTCTTTGGTAGATAATGGTGGGGACGAGGACCCCGCAGAAACATCAGCCATATCTGCGTCCCGTTCGTCTGGCCGACGTACTTCCTGTTCAATCTCCATGCGTAGCGTGGGGTCAAATTCAACGTCGCTGCCTACCATCTCTTCATCCTCCACCTCATATTCCTCCACTTCCTCTTCAACCTCCTCAAACTCGTCCTCATACTCCTCGTCTTTGGCTTTGTAAAATGCAGACTGGCGCTCGTCAACGGGCGACGTTGCTGATGTGTGTGGTTCGGGACTCGGGATGTGGACATCGCCATGTTTGGAAGCAGCAAAAGACCGCTGCGCGAGATTGCCTTTTGAAAACGAAGATAGGGTAGCTGAAGGGGGATGATTGAAAGACGGGTAAGGCTTTGGAGAAATGATGGTCGTTGGGGTCACAGAGGAGAGCGAAGAGAGTGAAGAGAGCGGGGTACTCGATGAAAGTCTAGATTTCAACGAAAATGAAAGCGCGTTTGAAGTGGGGATCGGGTGACCCTTGTCGATAGCGGGCACAGTCGAAATCAGCGCCGAGGGGGAAGGGGACAACGATGTCGGTGTCAATGCTGCGGGAGCTGCTGTTGAAGGCGAGGACGTCGTTGACGAGGATGCTAGCGCCCCTATGCTTGTGTCTATGCTCGGTGTTGTTGCACCCTCTGTCTTTACGGGGGACATGGCAGGAAGTGTGGTTATTATCGTTGAGGAGGAGGGCGTGGGAGAGGGCGAGAGGGGAGCGATGCCCGGTAAGGATGGGGCAGGGGGAGGGTGGTGTGTATGCTGCTTGGATATAGAGGGTGATGATGTGGACTTTGATGGCGGTGATGACGAGGCAGGCTCCTGGCTGCCATCGATGTTGTTGTTGCTGATGGTGCTGATGGTGTTATCGATATCAATATCGCCGTTGGAGCCATGTGTGCTCCCTTGGTGGGACAGTCGGGGGTCTGTGGTGACTATCGAAGGCTTTGCTGATATGGACGATGAAGATGAAAACGAGGATGACGGAGAGAGGGACACGGATGCGGATGCCGACGCTGCTGCTGCTGTTGTTGTTATTGTTGTTGTTGTTGTTGTTGCTGCGGCTGTTGATGGGGAAGCGGATGTGTCCCCCGAGAGAGGGACCAGCTTTACAACAGGGTCGGTGTCCGTTGAGGCGACGGGTGGGACAGTCGGGGCAGCTGCAACCACTGGTGCTGTTTCAGCCAGCGACATGTGCAGATGTGGGGAAGGAGGAGATATCACAGGGCGTCTGCGGCGGCGAGGGATGGGAGGGAGAAGATGAAGAGGGAAGAGAGAAAGAGGGTGAGTGAGTGAGTGTGTGTGTGTGTGTGTGTGTGTGTGTGTATGCGAGCGAGTGGGTGACAGTATGTCCCCGGATATGTCGAGGCAGAGGCAACTGCTTACTTGTTTATGTATACTTTTGCCAGCAAATACAAGAAAGAGAAAGAGGGAGAGGGAGAGGGAAAGGAAGAGGAGAGAGAGAGAGAGAGAGAGAGAAGATGGTGTGGTGGTATGGTGGTACGGATGTGTGTAAGGGTGGAATGGATGGAGGGGGGATGGATGCTGCTGCTGCTGCTGCTGAAGAAGAAGATGATGATGAAGAGAGGCTGTGTGGGGCAGGTAGCGGTTGGTGGCAGGGGCAGCGGAGTCGTGGTTGCTGCAGCAGTGATTATAGCGATTATAGCGGGGCGGAGAGCGGAGAGCGGAGAGCGAGAGAGAATGAAAAAAAAGAGTGGAAGGAGAGGAGAGAGAGAGAAGGAGAGATTGGGCAGATGCTGATAAGATTTTACGAGGCGGCCCTCGATAGGATATCAACATCTGCTGATCAAAATCCTCGCCCTGATCGCATTTGCTTCAGATGAAGAAATCTATTTTCGGCCACCCCTGCCCGATGCCCTCTACAGACCACAGATCAAACTCATCAAAGGGCTCACCCCAAGGGACACCCGCATATCTCTGTGCCATAATTTGATCCGCACGCCCTCCCAATGGCAGACACGCCTCTGGCTGCCCTCGCTTTTTTATTGCTCCATCTTCCTATCTTCCTATGCCCTTTTCTTCTCTCGGCCCAGCTCCTCTCATCGCTGCAACCGTCCTTCAGCGCGCTTCGTGGCCAACCAGAGCACCAGTGCCGTTGAGAAGGAAACCATGCACACCACAGTCGAGACCACGTATATCGCAGAGGGCATGGTAGCGGATGTCCTGGCAAAGATCCATCCATAGAGCAGAGACGCCACTACCGACACTATAGCTTGCAGGACTGAGAGTCCGCCCATCGCCATGCCTGTCTGATGCGGAGGTACGAATACTGTCAATAAAGACATGATTGCGGGGCCACCCACAGAAGCTAACACATGGATGCCACAGCCTACATGGATGATGAAGAGTCCCATAGAAGAAGACAGACAGACAGAGAAAGAGAGGGAGGGAGAGGGAGAGAGAGAATATGCATTAGATAGGTGTTCTGAAGACATGCGTGCTTTCTGCAGTATTCAAAGCATTCGTTTTCCATGTATCCTTGCCTATAAAGAGGACAGCCTCTTTTTCAAATATCGGAACAATCGCATGTCCCACAATCTGAAGTCCCGCGCCAAACACGAAGAACGTCAAGTCCTTCCAGATGCCGCTCGCTTCGCTTCCGTTAGCAGGCGGACCTGTTGCTTGATTCATCTCTGCCGCCAATACCTCATTAATGACGCCCATCCCCGCATTAGTTGCTCCTTCCTGAAGTAGTGGTGTACGCTCTTGAAGAGCGGTATCCGGTAGAATTGAACTTGGTCCTTGAGATCTAATACTTTTCTTTGCCTTCTTGTCCACCATGAAATGGTCATAAGCGAGATGCATCAGCGGAAACACGGCAACATAAACAACAAGCGTGGCAGCTCCAAGAAAACCAAAATAGATGCCATCCTCCAGAGTTGTCCATCCATATACGAGGTTCTATGTTAGAAAGGAAAGATAGATCTCAGTAAGAACAGGGACAAGACATCAAGATAGCAAAAAGAAGCAACCCTTAGCACAGCCATCTATGTAGATGCTTAGTAATTACCGAATACGGAATGAAGACCGTAGCAATACCTTTGTTCGATATGAAATGTATATTTTCTTAAAACAGAAGCTCACTTCATCTCATAGTCAACAAAGATCAGCATTCAAAGACAAAGGCAAACAATAACGCTTACCGCTCATAGACAATGCCGCTAATGCACAGGTTGACATCAGCAAGACCAGGGTGTAAGGAGTTGGGACCATCTTCATGTCTGGGCTAGGCACAATCCTTCCTGGAAGAAAGAGCAGGAGAGGGTCTAGTGCTCCCAGAACGACTCCCTTTGTTTTACCAACAAACGAGACCGATTCTTCTTTGGTAGCATCTGCAGCAGTACCAAGAATGGCGGGAGGAATGAACTCTTTGCGACGGGATTCCGGCAATGCGACCGTGTATAGAATCAAAATGATCAGAGCTATGATGGCGAGGACCAAGGCTGAATTGATATCGTCTGTTGCTTTGATGACATACGCTCCAATCCCTGGACCCAATATGACGCCCACTGATAGAACGACCATCACATATCCAAGTTCCAAACTCCTTCGTTCCTGAGCAGTGCAGTCAGCTAGAATAATGTATGAAAGGTTACGTCAATTAGGGATGGCCTGCCATCCAACTTCTTTTTGGTTGCTTCTCCGTTACGCGCCTTGAACAACTCATCGAGGCAGGGACACCTACAGACGTAGGAGTTCAGGCCCGCATTAAGAAGAGATCCTGCACCAAGGCAGCCCTCGACCAGCGCATCGGCATAAAGCCAGGCGATGCTCAGATCGCTGCTGGGCAGTCCCATGTAGATAACGAGTAGCAGTGAGAAAATCGTGGGAATGAGCGTCAAGTACATTAGGAGCTTCCTTCCAAGACGGTCAGAGTGTGTGGTATAGAAACCGATTGTGAAGATGCCTATTTCGATAAGATGAACATGTAAGAACGTGGTCAAATGCTGCGACTCATAGATGACAGCCTCATGCCAGCATGGACTTTACCTATGCCAGATTTGAGCGACGAGATACGACTCATCACGACAGCGGCGAGGGCCTGCACTAGTGGCGTATTGCACCTATCTTCGCTGTCACCTTCAAATGAGGGCTGCTCGCCATCCCGAAAGTGTGCCTTGCAGATGATCTGGATAACCGCTTGATCTTGAGAGGCAGCCAAGATACCAAAGACAATTGATACCAGAAACACGAACGGTAGCAGCCACGCTATGGCTGGGCGACGATACCATGGCAGGGTTCGCAGCACCGCCATCCGATGCGATTCAGAGCCCACATGAGTTGGGTCCTCCGAAGTAATGTCCTCCTCTAACCTGCGGTTGGGGACAGCGTTGGCCTCGGGGGCCGAGGTGGTCATGTGTCTGCTGTCCATATCCCGTATCCTGTAATCCTGTATACTGCTGTCCTTTGTATTCCAGAGATGATGAGTATAAGCAGTCGGACTGTTGATGAAGTTGAGTAGAATGAAGGAAGGCTTAGGAGAAGGTGAGGAGAAAGGATAGAGGGCATATCAAAGGACGGATGGGAATAAGAAGAGGAGAAGGAGGGAATTAACACTTGTTTGTGCAGTGCCAAGCCCTTAAAAGAGCCATGATCCATGGGGAGGAGGCATACGACCCAAAACAGGAAACGTTCCTGAGAACCACGCAGTCCAGAGCATTGGCTAGGAGACATCGAGGGAATAAGGCGCGTCTCAGGATCGTATGCGCGCCTCCCTTGAAGGTCAGATTCATTTCTCTGGTTCTCGCTCTCGAATCCACCTCAACTTTGGAAACAAGCATAAGCACTGAGACCACGACCCATCGATTGCTCTTCGACGTTTCACTCTGCATTCCTATTCTGCTTCGATTAGAGAGACCCCTTGTCGGAGGAGGGAGCTATTTGGTACACGTTGCGTTGCATTAAAGTCGTGTCACCCTCGTGGCATGCAAGCAAACATACGACCCTTGACTGTTCTCAAACGTTCCGCGAGGGTTTATGTGAAGAGTCAATTCCTGCACTGCCCTCTGTCAATAATAGTTCGTCGCTTTTCATATGTGCTTTCTCAGGGTATGTAGTACATCCCCCCTCCCCTCCTAATCTTCATCCAAGTAAGCACAAGAGCAGATTAGAGAGAGCAGGAATAGGAGGTATTGTGGGACAAGAGCGAGACGCCCACTAGATCTGAAAGCGCAGACATAAAAGACAGGTGGCGAATCTTGAGCATCCAGCACCTCCACCTTGCACATCTCGTTCCTTCGCCTCTCTTCCAGGCCCTGTCTTTTCTTTTTCTTTTTCTTTTCTTCTTTTTTTTCATTTTTTATTTTCTTCGCCGCCAGGCACTGTGATTATTTCCTACTCAAGGTATATCATATATAGTATTCATTCGTCTCACTGTAAGATCTTCCTTATCATTCAACCTTATCGTTAGTACACTTTTCATATCAATGAAATATGCATCTGATTAGTCTTATCACACATAAGCACCCCACGCCACGAAGGAAGCAGATGGTGCAATTTCCGCCCTTCTACTTTTTGAACACACCATCCACCTGCGAGGATTTCCTCGTGGGACTCGGACATTCATATAAAAGGAACGTTCCTCCCCCGTCTCCTGTCCTTCTGCGCCTATCCCTTAAAACTAAAATTCTCTCAACAAGACGTTCTGTCTGTCCTGTCTTAACACCCTCATACGTGGCTTTTCAGTATTATTCACCGCCTAGACTACAATAAAGTTCCTGGCTCAAAAAAAAAAAAGTCTTAACATCCCTTTACACAGAAAACGCGATGGCTGTCTTATAACTTCATGGATTTAGTCTCTGTATCTTTGTCATGCTATAGCCCGATTTTCTCGTCCTCACAAACTTTGCAATCTCAACTTGCCTTTCAACCCTTCCGATCCCCCTTTCCGACCCCCCTTTCCAACCGTGCCTTCACCATCTCCAGACCAACATGTCGACATTGACTTTTGGCATGACTCATGATTCCAGCAATGGATGTCAGATATGCTTGAGCTAGAATCAGCAGATTCTGGCCAAGGACGAGGTGATTCGAGCAAAGGACGCGGTCATTGCAGCCAAAGACGACGCGATTGCTCAAAAGGACTTGGCCCTCAAAGCTGAACGCGAATTAAGAGAGCACCTCCAAAGGCAGCTCAAAATTACAACCGCAGGCGGTATGTGATGCACACATGCAGGCCGTTCCCATTCCATTTACAACTGCGAGCGCGAGCAAGGCATGGTTGACCATATCACCACATCAGGGAGACATGAAGGACCATCTACTCCAGCGAAAGCGCCAACAAGGAAGGGTTAGCAACGGAATCAAGAAAGAGTTAACTAGGATGGTTATCAGCGCTTTCAAAAACAAACTCGTGCTGGATTTGCGTTCCTGCACGCCAATTGCTGTCTTGGCTTCTTCTTTGCTAACGCTTGCATATCCTCATAGTCATCAAGAAATCAGGCCTCGCCAACTTCAAGTCTGCCAGCAGTCAGGCGCAAGGTGATACAGCAGCTATGGAAACTAATGCATTTACCAGCAGGAAGAGTGTGCTTTGCGACCAACATTTTTTACCTTCTTTGTAAATAGAGAAGGATGCGCTGACAATCTACGTACGCAATGTCACAGAGAGAAGAGGGAATTACCTATGAGATGCTCTACGATGCTTTCTCGGTCTTTGGCACCATCCGCGCCCTCAATCTTGTCCATCCAAAGGTTTGATCCACGACAACGTGAATTTGTACACGATTCTAATCCAAAGATTCGTTGGATGCTTGATCTGGCGCCTTGACTTGGTGTCTGGCGGGCATGTGCCTTTGTAGAATTCGCCACCCCTAAAGTCCATCAAAGAGCACTGGCGGCTTCTTCGGTCCCTGTTGGTCGTGATCATGAGAATGTCCTGACAGAGAAGCGTGTCCGTAAGCAGCATCAGCAATCAACTTTGTTCACACGACGACCCTCCGCCAACAATCTCAGATCGATGGTGTCCATCGCTAGCGCACAAGCCAACTACACCCCGCACACAGTCAGCACTGCTGCTGACATTCCGACCAGGGATAGCACAAGTCCTGGTAACAGCATGGCAGTTATGAAGGGAGCGGCTACGGAGGGCGAGGGATGTGATCTTACTACTGCGCGTTAAGTGGCGCCTCTTAATATATCTTCTTCGTCTAGTGTTACAGGAACTGGAAAATTACGTCGAAAGATTATCCTTCCTCAAGGACGCTGAGGTCGGAGGTCTCAAAAAAAAACAGTAACCTAAAAATTTTCGTTCAGCGATGTTTCAGAGTCAAAAGAAAATACTAATCCGCTTATCCGGGGAACTGAAAAATCCATGAAGGCCCCCATGCAGTAAAAGCTTTATTTTATACGCGCTAATTGCCATTGAAAGTGTCCTAAAAGCACCAAATCGTCGCTTTTAGGTTGAGCGTTGTTTTAGAGCGGTTGGCTTGCATCCAACGCATAGACCCGTGCTTTACCGCTGCGCTCGTCATTAAGCTCGTCGCCAGCCTGAGGACAATATTACGTGAGTGACGAGCGAACTGCCTTAAAAGGCAATCACTCACCGCTTCACCGCTCTCAGACTGGCAAACAAACATTGCTTTTTTAGCTGAGACCCCGGGAAAAATAAGGCCGCAATTTTCCTAAGTCGAATTTTGACTGCGATAGGCTTGTTTTGGCTGGCAGAGCTTATTATTCGAGGGCCAGAACCATCTTTCTTTAATTGAAACTACCCAATAAGAAAAAATTCTGCCCTTGCACCGTGAATGTCTACTATCTTCTCAAAGGAGAGCCATGGAAGTGCAGAAGCGAACCAGGGTAGAAAAAAGGGTGGGACATTATGGTTCTGGCCCTCGGATAATAAGCTCTGCCAGCCAAAACAAAGACTTGGAAAATTGCGGTCTTATTTTTGCCGGGAGTCTCAGCTAAAAAAGCAATGTTTGTTTGACCTTATAGGGCCGTTCATTTGCCACTCACGTGATATCATCCTCAGGCTGGTGGCAAGCCTAGGCCCCCCTTTGCAGATAAAGAGGGTTGGGTCGAGCCTGGAGCTGACCAATTGCTAGAGACAAGTCTACGCAGTGACCATATTTGGGTGGTTGCATCCGATGGCTCCGAAACAACTCCGCTTGTCCGAGGATCCCCACAAGGGTGGAAATGCTTAAATATCCATTGTCTTCTTAGCCATTGTCTCCATCCTTCTCATCATCATCTTCATCTCTATCTTTGTTCTTTCCTTGAACACCTCTAACACACACACACACCCATATCTTCTTTCAGCACTATGGAGCACATCGATCGAGCCCAATTGTACAAGGACCCAGTCTACCGTTTCCAGTATGTCGCAAAGTTCATGGACTTTGGCGACGAGGACGTTGCCGCCATCAAGGGTGCTGCCGAGTTGATCAAGCCTCTCGTCCCCACCGTCGTCAACGCCGTCTACAAAAAACTGCACACCTTCGACATCACCTGGGACGTCATGGCTAAGCGCCACGAGGGCTTCACGCCCACAAAGTCGGTCATCGAGAACTCGTCCGAGCTGGACGAGAACGCTGAGCAGATCAAGTTCCGCAAGGACATGCTGTCGCGCTACTTTGCCAAGCTGCTCGAAAACCCCTATGATGAGCGGATGATCAAGTACCTCGAGTACGTGGCACGCATCCACACAGATACCCCCACCAAGAAGAGCAAGATCAATGTCGATTTGATCCACATCAATGCCTTGTTGGGATACGTAGAAACCGTCCTGATTGGAGGCATCAAGTCGCTTAACTTGGATCGTGATGTCGAGTACAAGGCCATTGCCGCGTTCGGAAAGCTGCTTTGGATCCAGAACGACTTCTTCATCAAGTTTTACTGCAGAGACGGGGCCGAATACCTCGAAACTCCTTTCCCCAGCTCCACCGTCGTGGCTGTAAGGCAGCCTGGCATCCTCACCCGACTCTGGCGCTTCTTCTTCTAGTTCGACACATCGTCATTTCATTTTCATTTTTTTTTTTTTTTTTCATTCTTTCCAATCCGTTCCAGCGCCTACGGAACTGTCAATAGCAGCTGAGTCACTTTTGTATGATAGTTCATATGCAAATAAATCTAAGATATTTGCACTCCATGTTGTCATTCTGAATTTTCATCACTTTAATTAATTACTACTGTGCATCGATGTCCATGCTAACGAGTTTCAACTGACTATTATGGCTACTCTCCTGCCGTAGCCGCTTATGATGCAGATTTTGTTCCATCTCTTCCATGGCGTTCTGCTGCTCTTTGCGCATCCTCCGCCGTTCCTTTCTCCACTCAGCTTTCAAGTTCAACACGCTGCCTGCTGCGCCCGTTCCAGGGCCACTCAGGCTACCGCCCAATGACTCTCCGCGATGATGACCCCCCTGCAGCTCATGTAATTGTTGTATCTGTCGATGACTACTGTCGCGGTTGGAGACGCTCAATAGCTGCTGTCGTTTCGAAAGCTCGTAATTGACTACGGGTAGGGCTTCAAGTTTTGTAAGTGCTCGTCGATCAACGCTTTCGGCTGGTTCCTGCTCTTCCTTGACGATCAAGAGATCTGTCGTGACACCAGCCGTCGTCCCGTCCTTGTGTGCTGCTGCCATGGCGACCTTGTTCTCGGCCGCCATAAGTCGTTTCAGATTAGATTCCACCAGGCGTGATTGCTCCGTGTTGAGTTCCCGAATCTTTTGTGGATCTGTTGGTCGTTTCACAAACACCTATTGTAAGAAAGTAAAAAAAAAATCGGAATTTGTTAGTGACAAGGCAATACGTATTCCATAACGTCCTAGAGAGAAGGAAAAAATAAAAAGCACTCACGGGAGTCTGCTTGTACGAGTGTTTACTGGGGAACGGTGGAAGATGGTCCGGTACTACTGTCCTGGCTGTGATTCTGGTTCCCGGGGTTGATGTCGCCATTGGCTCTTCATCATCGCTGTCCGAATTATCCTCGATATCGGAATCCAGAAACACTGTCTTTTTCTCCTTCTTTTTCTGAGGTTTTGGTACCGTCTCCTGCAGTGGCCCTCTAAGCAATGGCGTTTCTAATAGTTGTGAGAAGAATGCAAACATACATGGCGGATCGGGATTAGATATGTGAATGGCTGTTCTCTTCAGCTCCCAAAGAAGCCCATTGAAGCAGTTGGCTGCAAAGATGCGTTGCATACTTGAATTTGAGGCAGCTCTGATATAGGATGCCAGACTTGTAGGCCTCACGTTCATGTCGTCGAAAGCCTGTTGAAGATCGTGGAGGTCGGGCCGTGTGCGTCCTGCGAGATCTGCGAACGAGTGTGCAATCGAGTACATTTGCTGGGTATCTAGTATCGTAGGTTCAGGAGGAATAAAAAGATACGCCCGTCGAGAAAATTGTCCTGGTTAGCACTGCTGCTTTTTCTTTGTTCCTCTACCTCCAGAATCTGGTCATGCACTATAACCGCTTGGCTCCAACGCTGACAAGAGCGTAAAAGACGCTTACAGCTTTCAAAGGCACGTGTGAGCGATTCGAGGGCGGAGGCGGTGATGCCTTCGAAGCCTGCGTCGAGCGCCAGCACTGAAACGAGCTTCTTGGCTGTTGCCTCTGCGGTGACACTGTCCATGGCAGGCCGTGGTGTTGGTGGTGCACGGTATGTTGATGCTGAAACATGTCTTTGTTGCAACTGCCCCTGTGTACGCGCCCTGTTGGGAGCCGTAGTACTAGTGATGCTGCTCGGAGACTGGACAGTCCCAACGATGTCCGACATTGTTGCTGATGTCTGTAGCTCTGCGCGCGGAAACTTGTCGTGCTATGGGTTGATCGTTTTGTGAAGGTGTTCTGAAGGGATGGAATGGAGGCACAAACTGGGAATAGAAGAATAGAAAGCTGGCGAAAGTGGCTTACAATCTGGACAGCGGATCAATCCCAGTCACTGCGGGCCCTTTTTTTTTAAAGCTCGCTCGGTCCTTCAAGCTCAACCCTTTTTTTGTTCTCTCCCACACCCTCTCCCTCTCCATCCCCGCTTTCAACCTTTGAACCTCATTCATTCTTAACATGGCAGCGTGCCCTCATATTTCAACCGTTCGTCTCTCGGTGCCCTCTTATAACGCACAAATCTACAAGGATGAGTGCACCTTTTGTTACGACAGTCCTGTGAGTTCACAACATGAAATCGCTCGTTGTGTATCTTCTAGGAACGGTGACGCGTCAATGCTGTTTTCGCCCGCGCGAACACCCTGTTCAACTTACTGATTCTTTCTTTATTTCCGACCTGCACAACCGGTATTGATTCACAAAAAAGGACAACGAAGGAGGACTGGACGTGTGTCTATCCTGCTTCAACGGTGGATGCACCGATCCAGATCGCTATCATGCCATCCAGCACTACACCAAAGCCGGTCACCCTCTCGCTTTGAACATCAGGCGGGTCAGGCTTCCTAAGGATACCAGGGTAAGTCTCGATAGGCCCCCCTCCCCCTTCTCTCTCTCTCTCTCTCTCTCTCTCTCTCTCTCTGAATGGCAGCATTTGCCGATGCATAGAATACCGCAGTTGGCTAAGCGGCTGTCATTTCTTGATAGAACGGCGCGGAGCCCCCTCAAAAGATTACTAAAATTGCGATTGTGCCCGAAAACGACACGGACCTCTATGAGTACTTTACTCATGTCAAATGCTACGAATGCGGCGGAGTCGAGGTTGACAAGACCTTTGGAGATGTGAGTTAGATTTTCGATCTGCGATAGGAGTATTTTACGATATGATGTGAGGGCAACGAATTAACTTGGCTGTTGAGTAGATCCCAAAAGTTGTCGATGCGATCATGACCTCGCTATCTGCGTCCCGACAATCAGAGATCAAAGCCTGGGAGGAAGAGATCGTTCCATGCGACCATATTCGAAACCTTCAGCAGGATGCTGAAAAGGTGGTTGCTGCGGGTATGTACTCATTGATGACAAATCCGAGAGAGAATGCCGGCGAAGTAATCGAGGCTAACCTGTCTGTATTTTATTACTATTCTAAGAAAATGCCCATTGTTCCGACTGCGACCTCAACGAAAACCTCTGGCTGTGTCTCGTATGTGGCAATCTTGGGTGCGGACGCCAGCAATATGGTGGTACCGGGGGCAATGGCCACGGTCTTGCCCATTTCGAGGCGACAGGACATGGTGTCGCCTGCAAACTAGGAACCATCACGCCAGAAGGATTTGCAGGTTAGTGGCGCAAATGAACTTGAACTGGATTGGCTCGATTGACTGTACCTCCTCTAAATATCAACGTTGATGATGTACATTAGATATTTACTGCTACCACTGCAATGAGGAACGCTCGGATGATCAACTGGGGGTGCATTTGGCGAGGTTTGGAATCAAGGTGGAATCGCAGCAAAAGACGATCAAGTCCTTGGCTGAGCTGGTTAGTCTCCATGTCGTAACAACAGAACAAGAGGATGTGAGCGAATCAGAGCCTCGAAGATCCTGAAGAATGACCGCTTTTATCTTTTTTTTTTATGTCATGTCACAACCAGTCTTTGGAGCAGAACCAAAACTTCAACTTCAACATGTTTACGGAGGATGGCAAAGCATTCGAGCCACTGTTTGGACCGGGCTTCACAGGATTCAGGAATCTGGGCAACAGGTAAAGAACTATCATCTGTTTTGTCTAGCAAACGCGATGTTGACCCCGACAAGGGAAGCTGACCTTCAACATCCTTGACATTTCGTTTGCGTGGATAGCTGCTATATGGCATCGGTGCTTCAGTCAGTTTTCGATCTTCCCGCCTTTGCTACAAGGTATATCACAGAAAATATGTCGGAAGGTTACTGAATGCCAACTTGTTGCTGCCGCTAACAGCCTGTGTACTAAACTTGCGCAGATATTTCCCGGTCGATCTTGGTCACTTGCAGTCATGCAGCAAGGAGCCCGGAAACTGCCTGCAATGCCAGTTAGCCAAGGTTGCAGATGGTCTTTTGAGCGGACGCTATTCGACACCAACAGTTTCTGATAGCGGTGATGTGCAGGGACAGGATGGAATCGCGCCAGGCATGTTCAAAGCTTTGATTGGTCGCGGACACCCCGAGTTCTCAACCATGAGGCAACAGGTGCGTTCCTGACCTTTAGTGAATGTATGTGAACTCTATTTCAAGTGGCTATGATCGTAGCACTCATCATCCTCTGTCTTTTATCAACCATCCACATATCAACAGGACGCTTTCGAGTTCTTTCAGCACTTGACAAAGGTCATCGGGCAGAACGAGCGTACCACTGGCAGTGATCCTACAAAGACTTTTGAGTTTATTAACGAACAGCGCCTGCAATGCAATAAGTGCAAGAAAGTCCGCTACTCGCGGAATAAAACCACGGACCTTACAATTCCGGTGCCTGCGACCAAGAAGACAAACACTGGCGAAGATGATGAGTATGAGAGTGTCACGTTCGAGCGATGCCTCGATACGTACGCTGCAGAGGAGATCCTTCCTTATAACTGCCCCAGCTGCCAAAAGAACGTAACCGCCACTAAGTAAGCACAGGGGTCGTCTCAGTCACAGAACGCTACAGGACTTGACCAAAGTCATCCTTTGCTAATCTGTTTCTTCTGATGCTGTAGGACAAATCGGTTTGCCACCTTTCCAGAGGTGTTGGTAATCAATATGCGACGCTTTGAGTACCAGAACTGGGTCCCAAGGAAACTTGGTATGGATATATTCACAGCGGATTTGACCCTCCTTCGCCATAATGATTCCAAATATGCTAATACGCTCTGTCTCCCTTTTTTGACACCCATGTACAATAGCTGTACCGGTTATCGTCTCTGAAGGCCCGATTGATCTTGAAAAGTACCGCGCTCACGGCCAACAACCTAACGAGGAATCACTTCCGGAAGATGTTGTAGCTGCAGACTCCGGTCCAACCTTTGATCAGGCTGCCCTGGAGCAGCTTCAGATGATGGGTTTCTCAGTGATTCGCTGCCAGAAAGCGCTCTTGGCGACTAACAATCAGGGCGCGGAAGTGGCTATGGATTGGTTAATTCAACATATGGAGGATCCCGATATTGACGAGCCCATCGCGACCAACACCAACGCCTCTTCTCCGAGTGTTAACCCGGAACAAATTGCTCAGTTGGCGGATATGGGCTTCACGGACAAGCAGGCTAAGAAGGCGCTCAAGGAGACAGGCGGTGACATGGAGCGCGCTGTGGAATGGCTCTTCAGTCATATGGACACGCCTATCGATGACGACGAAGGGGAAAGCGTAGCTCCTGCGCCCGCTGCTGCCGAAGGTCAGGCGCCCCATCTAAACGCAGAAAAGAAGGGCCGCTACCAACTTGCCTCGTTTATCTCGCACAAAGGACCATCGATCCACTGCGGACACTATGTCAGCCACATCAGGAGAGGTGACCGGTGGATTCTGTTCAACGATAACAAGGTCGTTGTGGATCCTAAGGCACCCATTGGTGATGCCTACATGTACATTTTCAAGCGGGAATAAGACGATGCAATTCGGCGCAGGAACCATTGCTCGTCATATTTACAATCCAGCCATTGATTTATTAAATAAGCTGTAATAAAAAGGGGACCTGGGCCTAAGCGTGAGCCAGATCCATCTATTACATCCATCTCGCCATGCATCCACGCAGCTCGTCATTTCTCAAAGCGCAGCAGATTTTGGAGACAAATTGTCGGCACATTGCTTGGAAATTCCGCGTTCCTAACACTTTGACGCACAGAAATGGCCCTACAAGCGTCTCTTAGTGTTCCTAGTCAAAAGACCAGACATTAATCACGCGACGCTGCAGACGGAGCACATCGATCGTCTGTCATGTCCTAAGTGATGGATTGTACTGTAGTCAACTTAGTCCGCCTGCTCGATCCGCTACGTTCTTGTTGGACATTCAATCAAGGAAACTGCCATTGCTCAATTGGCGTAATCTTGATCGTCTGCGATTTCGTAGTGGATCCTGACAATCAGCGAGCAGGTGGAGCACACCACGATGTCCACACCCAATTCCAGCTCATCCTCCGTGATGACATATTCTCCGCTGCATCGACAAGGCGATGAATAGATGCCAGTCTCTATTCAGTGTAGCAATTGTATGGACGACATTAGTAACAGAGCTCGGTTGAAGATATTGTATGAAGGCTCCATGAGATTAACAGAGGCTAGTCAGTACCTTCATCAAAATCCATGTCATCCAGATCAATGTCGTCGTTGACTTGGCCATTGGCACGGAGCCTCATGGCTTTGAGCGACGAGTCATAAAAGGCCCGCTGTGCTGGCAAGCGGAGATATTCCCACGCCTCTTTAATATCCTGAAGTGGTATCAGCGTTGGCGTAGACGAGGATGTCATCTGGGATTGATTCTGCTGCTGTTTATCAGGATGATTCTACAAAAGCAGAGCGGAAGAAAAAAAATCGGTGGATTGAGTATTGCCGAAAAGTAGATCGACCTTGAAAAAGTGCAAAGTAGTGATTCCTCGTACGATCAGAAGCAGCTTTTGGTACTGTTGCTTGATCTCCGTGAGAGTGGCATCCTCGGAAATGCCGAGGATCGCATAGTAATCCTTGAGCATGGCCTTGGGGTGCAGAGATGAACGAAGACAAGAGGATGGATGGCCTTGGGTTGGGCGCAATACATTCCACAAATGCACCAACCAACAAGGCAAGCCACTCAGTAACTCTATAAAAAGCGCGCTCATCTTTTTCTTTTTTTGCTTTGCATCTTTGTTGCATTCTCTTCAGCTCTGCCTCTATCTTTCTCGGCACATCTGTCTGCAGCTTGATCGCTCAATTCGGAACACTTGGGCATCTTTTGTTCTTCAGCACTTGCAGCCGACAAACAGAACGTGCAATGCCGAATTCACCGGAGGACCAGCAGGTGCTGGACCAGTTGGTCTACAGAGTGTGTCGAGCGTTCTATGAGCCGCGCTATATTGCCGTGATGGATGTCATCAACAAAATGAAGCAGTAAGAATCCGCTTATGTGCTTAAGGCTTTGTGTTATTGATGTAGAAATTCCGGTGGAGGAGATGGTGTTGCAGTTGAAGTAACTCTGGTCGTTTTTTTTTTTCGTCCCCAATGTCTCCGTCCGGCTTCAATCCGACATATAAAATCCCAAACAAATCTCGATAACGGGTCATAAAAAGAGTCAAAGATGAAGAGCTGGCGGCTTTCCTGAAGCTGAACAGGCGCGAGATTCACAAGATCTGCGGCAAACTCAAAGAAGACCGTCTGATCAAAGAGTAGGTACCACTGCTTAATAACGCTTGACATTTTCAGGACAGCTGTGCACCGTGTACTTGAAAATAGCCCTAATGATTTTTGTCCGCGGGGCGGGTCCATCATATAATAGCTTGACAAAACTCGAAGCAAGGAAACCGGACCAGCGCCCGATCCCCAACACATATTATTACCTGGACTACAAGACATTCGTGGACGTGGTCAAATACAAGATCCACAAAATGGATATGGAACTGAAATTTATTATGTCCAAGGTAAAGACTTGGAAACCTTCAGGAAAATACCCTCTGATTAAATGAGAATGATTCCTGGTCCTCGGTGTGCCACTGATGTTCATTGTTCCTCAATTCCATATTTTTACGATTGAAAAATATGAATCCAGCAAGAAGTAGAAAGTGCAGGATACCGGTGTCCAGCCTGCGAGAAGACGTATGCCACGGTTGAGGTTGTTGACCAGTATGACGCCGAGACAGGAAAGTTTCTGTGTCCGAACGATCGCTTTGCACTGGACGATGAGGCCGTCGAAGATGGTGATCAGGGACGGGAGCTGAAAGCAAAGTATGCGAGAGGATCCATAGGTTGCGGAATATTTATGGTGTGCAGCAATGGCAGTCCGTACCTACTCATCATTGAGCTGCGCGTTATCGTTACTTTATCTTACTAGGCTCCGTGAAAATACTAAACCAATAGTCGACCTGCTGAAATTGACAGATAACATTGTCATTGAGCAGTACACCGAAAGCATGGCCTCCAAGAACGCTACTGCAAGGACACACGATGGTAACAACAACCAGAGGCCTCTCTACCTTGTTTCAAGGGCAGAAAAGTGATCATTCGCCCAAAACCCGACTAACACTGCTCTCCGTGCGTTTCCTTTCACAATGTCTTCTACATAGATGATGATTTGGCATTTGCTGCGGATGGCGGTCAACAGCCGGGAGAGATCCAGGTTGTGTTCCAGGATGACAATGACAAAGCAGCCAAGAAGGCCAGAGAATCTGAGGCGCAAAAGAAGAGACAGCAAAATGCTGTGCCATCATGGCACGCCTGGAGTACTGTTTCTGGCGAGATGACTGCTCTCGGAGCCGAGGCTGCAAAGCGCCACGATTTGCCTGTGGATGGTACTGAAGCCGATGGCGAGGGCGAGGTTCTGGAGAACGATACGGAACGCGATGAATGTAAGCGTGAACGATAGTGTTTAAGCTGTGCAGAGGGTATTTATATGTATATCAATTGTTGCTAACTTGTCCTTTTACGCCTCATATTAGATTACAAACAATACTATGAAAACTTGGCTATGGGAGCTCAGGATGAAGAGTCGTTCGAGATATCCGGTAGTAATGGATATGATAGCAAGCGATCCTTGGACGACTCGGAAGACAGCAGCAGGTATGTATACGTTAATCTGGCACTTGTTTGCGCTGCAATAAGATCGTTCATTAGCTGACATCCCCTCCTTTACATCCTTCCATGATTCTTAGAAAGCGGTACAGGGCTGAAGATGGAGGTGCCATTCAAGATAATGGCGGTTTAGAAGGCGAGAATGAAGAGGAGGAGGAGCTGTTCGAAGAAGGCGACGAGGAGCTGCCCGAGGTGTCTGTGGCGGGTGTAATGGTACCGTTGCTTGAGGTCACAGAGGAGCATCAGAGCCAGATGACTCCTGATGAGTATGAGGCGTACTACAACATTTGCCAACAGCTGCAGTGAGCCATAGCATTCATGTCTGGAGCGACTTTAAATAAAGTGGACCCATTGACAACACATTATGATCTGATTTATAATGCTTAAGTCGTTTCAAACACCGAAGGGCAAACATTTTATGGCGTCCATCCGTCAAATACATTCCGAAAGTACTGTCTGTGATAAATTTTTTTTTATTCGTCATTTTCCGCACTGGAATGCTACTCTTTGTCTGCGATGTTCGCACTCTTTAGGCAAAGGCGCGGTTCAAGACCTCGATCCAGTAACCGTCGGGGTCGGCAATGAAGGCAATGTTCTTCATTTTGCCATCCGACTGGCGCTTGACCCACTTGACCTTGTCGCCAAAGCTCTCGAATCGCTTGCAAGCCTCTTCGATGTTGTCGACAATGATGGCAGTGTGTCCGAACCCACGGCCAGGGTCCTCGTTGCCGTTGGCGTAGTTCACTTTAGGATCGTTCTCGCTGCCCCAGTTACTATGGAATGATATCAGATCGTGTAAAACAGTGCATGAGAAAAAAAAATAATGATGCGCCATGTGTGATGCAATCGACTGAAACAACCGTGTGAACAAAATGGTCTTACTGGGTCAGCTCAAGAACTCCGGGGCGGCTGAATGCATAGGCCCGGCGGTCGTCCTTGGACTTGGCTTCGAGAGTAGCCTGGTCGTCAGTATTGACGTACGCAAGGAAGTAAAGCTGTGGTGTTCCATTGAAAAATAATAATAATAATAATAATAATAATAATAAATAAATCGATCGACCATCAGTATCTGCACCATACTTGGTTCACACCGCGTAAAAACCTGGTAGAGATGACAAATTAGCGAGAGACGATGATATTTGGATATCGTACCGTGAACTTGCCATCCTCGTTATCCATGGAGGTGATCAGCCTGGCGGCAAAACGCGTGTGTAGGAAGAGAATAAAGTGATAAGTAAGAATGAAAGTCATTCCTGTCCAGAGGCCGTTTCCAAAGACTTACTTCATGCCAAGGATATCCTGGTAGAACTCAAGAGAGGCCTTTGGATCCTTGACGCGGATCATGGTGTGGTTCTAGATGGAGCGATAATAGGCATAAGAACTATCAGTGTCCGTAAAAACGCTCCTATGTCCGGCGATACAGAGAAAAAAAAAAAAAAAACACTCTGAAAAGAAAGCAGTGAAGCAGCGCTGACTTACGAACTCGTAGCTCTTGATGTCGGTCTTGAAATCGCTCATGGTGGGAATTGGTTTGGAATGTGAAGGAGAAAAGTAACGAATGAAGAATTGAGTCTCGTTCGCTAAAATACCTGCTGGACTCTAAACCCTCTTTCGTGAATGCATTGGGATTCGTGCAATTGAGGGATGAAGTGTTGTAGTTATGGGGAGTGAGTTTGCACATAAAGAGTAAGAACCAATTCCACATCCAATCTTGAGGCTGTAACTCTGCAACTCTTGCAACTCTTCACCTTCACTGCTGTCCACGCTGCGTCCAGCTGGGTTTTATCGCACACCTGTGTACGATGACAAGGACTCCTCCGCTGAGTAGTCTATACCGTCTTAGAGTGCTCTAGCAGTCATCCCCGTTGCAAACGAGCCTTATTGCAAGTGTGTTATAGGCAGCACAACCGGGGCCCGGCCTCCACACTTCAGCTCAATCCCATCAAAAAGGCTCCGCCTGTTTGGCTTAGTCGGCGGAGCACCTTTCCTTCATTACACAGCTGCGAACCCTCGTTATTCATATCACCACACAGGAATCAACTGGCAACGGCTAAACTTCAAAAGGCCCTCGATCGATTCCTCCCCTCCTCCTCCTCCTCCTCCTCCTCCACCACGATCCCTCCATTTTTCATTAATAAAAGTTCCTCCCTCTGCCCCTTCATTTGTCCTCCTCCAACAGGATTCTGATAAGCGGCTTTTATTTTAAGAAGATTTGTTTGCCCAGGATGGTCTTCTGAAGAGAACAATTGGGGTCAGTTTGCTATGTAGAACACTTTCTAAGGCTCGTGTCTAACTGTACCTTGCATTTAAAGATCGTGCATTTAAGGAATGCTGCATTTAGAGATCGTAAATTAAGTCAACCTTGCACTTATAGAATAAAAGGCTGCGGAGAATTTCGATATATAGAAGTTCTGAGACTCCAATCATCAATCGAGCTCGTTTAGCTTAGTCGGTAGAGCGTCGTGCTAATAACGCGAAGGCCGCAGGTTCGATCCCTGCAATGAGCATCTTTTGTTTTTTCTTGGCTTATTGCCGACCCTTACTTCCTTGGCTGCATACAAAAGTTATATGTCGCCCGGTCGACTCGTCATACCCCTTCTTGTCTATTGTCGCCTCATCAACTTGTTATATTGCTCCTTGCCTGTTTGTCACCCGGTGCCATCTAAAATGGCCTTTTTTTATCTTACAAATGAACAATGAGATTCACCCCATTACATTGACTCCATATTGACCTCCTATATATCAACTAGAGCTAGGAACTTGCGCGCGCGAGGTCTTTTTATTTTTTTGATCTTATTAAAGTTTTTAATATGTCGAGGTCGTCCTCAGCTTTTTACGTTTACTGGGCTGCTCCATGCTGCTCTTGAGTCGCTTTCCCTTGGTTCTTCCCTTTGTAATTGCGATCATTGGGTCTTCAATGGCAAATAGACCCATTTTTTCATTAATGGCCTTGTTCAACATCTTCAGCGCCGCTATGCACATCCCCGGGTCATCTAATGACTGGCTTGCTAAGTGTTTGGCTTTACCCGTGATTTCGCCACAAAATCTGGCCATGGGTAGCTTAGCCGCGCTCGGTCCCACCCCCCTTGCTGCAATGAATAGATAGGGATCCATGTGGCTAGTTGATGGGGCGACAATAGACAAGAAGGGGTATGACGAGTCGATCGGGCGACATATAACTTTTGTATGCAGCCAAGGAAGTAAGGGTCGGCAATAGGAAGAATATAATCTCACCTCCCCGTAAGATTTTATTCCTACACCCCCCGTGAGATTATCCAAAGCACATAATGAAATTTTATTCTCACACCCCCCGTAAGAGCTTTAATCTTACACCCTGTTATTCTATAGCGAAACAAAGATAATCTCACGGGCATATAAAAGAGGCTTTATGATCAATACCTGGGTTTCTAAGTGCTTAAGCGCCTGACACCCCGTTATCGTCGCCCAGATGTGTCAAGAGTCCAAACTTCAGTACATCTCTCTCTCTCTCTCTACCAGGGCGCACTTTTGTACACCTCTCTCTCTCTCTATACCAGCCCGAACTTTTTTCCTTCTGCCCTGACCACGCGCCATCGTACCCAATACGTAATTGTTAATAGATTGCTCTTGCTTCTATCACACATCTAGTCCCATCACCTCAATTCGTTTAAGGATCCGGATCTTTTTAGCCATCGCTTCCTTAATATAGACTGTAGTTCAGCTCCGTTCTCTGATACCAGGTGTGTTACACCCTTGACACACTCGGGCGACGCACTAAATTGCTGTTTACCAGTAGTGCGGTGATAACGGGGTGTCATACTAGGTCTACATGTAGATTCACATATCGGTTTCCTTATCGCTGGAGAATCTATCCCTTTGTCCAATCCAATATGAGGCAGGATTGAGCCAGATTTCACTCCGAAGCTGAATGACGAGGTGCCATGGAAAAGAGAAAACAGACAGTCGTTTGTGATCATATTGGAGTAGTACTTTACGATTCAAAATCACTATTGTGGATCTTTGCAAAGGTTTAATGCTAGATTTAGTATGCTATGATGTCGACAGTGCTTCGCCCAGTTTCTACAATATTTCAATGCACTGTTGACACCGATGCAACTAGTATATAACCCCTATCTACGCATAGAACTAGATAGCAGCATTCGCCCAATAAAATACCCTTTTCACCCTAGATCCTTCGACACCTCAGATACTCCAATCGTTTGCAAGCATGCCGACGCGTAGGGAGTTACCTAGCTTTCACTATCGTGGAAAATGATAAGCAAGGCAAGACCATGCGCTTTCCCGTCTCTACATCTGCACAATTTTATATCGTTCTACACTCGCTCCACCAAACCGCCATTTTCATTTTACTTATTTTCAGTTGGAGACATACGACTAGGGGATTTGAATGTACCAAAGTGAGGGGCCTTAGAGCGCGTTCTTTTTCTACTTGTAGAAACCGGACTGGAAGGTCCGGTGCCAGAAGCAGAAGCAGAAGCAGCTTGCATAGCTTGCCCCTGCCCTTGACCTGCTGCAATCTGGGCAATAGAGCTCAGGACCCGTTGCTCCATAGCTGTGATTAGCGTGCGCTGTTCCTCTTAAAACGCCATGATTTGCATGCGCTGTACATGTTGCTGTTGAGTATTTGCAATATCCGAGCCCCGCATGAACTCTCGGATAGTTGCACCAACCACTCTTCCTGAATCAAATGTCATTGAAGTAGCCGAAATGACG